>NC_041389.1:182334948-182379104 GCF_002162155.2 Triticum dicoccoides
GTGGGGGTGGATGAACAAGACCCCGTGGCGTTGCCTCTGGATGAACAGGACCCCGATCGATCGAGCCGGTTGGGGCTGGATGAACAGGACCCCGTGGAGGGCTGGATGAACAGGACGACCCCGTGGAGGGCTGGATGAACAGTAGACGATGGAGGGGTGCCCGTGGAGGGGTGGTTGAACAGTAGCCGGTGGAGTAGTGCGCGGTGGAGGCTGGATGAACAGGAGCCCGTGGAGGCTGGAGGAGGTCGACGGTGGAGATGGACAGAATCCCGTGGAGTCCCGTTTTGCGGTACGCCACACCCCTCCCAATGAACAGGACCCCCGTTTTGACCGTAGCGCTCCAACACAAGTCTGTTTCATCCGTTTTGTGGTACGCCACACCCCTCCCGATCAATAGGACCCCCGTCTCGACTGTAGGAGGTCCGTTTCCTCCGTTTTGCATTACGCCAGACCCCTCCCGATGAACAAGATCCCGTTTCGAACGTGGCCGGTCGAACACAAGGCTGTTCCCTCCGTTCTGCGGTACGCCAGGCCTCGTTTCCATCGCCTGTTCCATCCAAGCTGGTTGGCTTCCACGCGTTCCATTGCCTCCCGATGAACACGATGCATTTCGTTGCCTCCCCAAGAACACGATGCATTCCGTTGCCTCCCCACGAACACAATGACGACACAGTTTCTCCATTCCGACCCAGCCATGTACACGAGCCCTGGCCGTACGTATGCGCGAGTAGGCGTTCGAGACCCGCCCGTATGTACGTATGTAGCCGTATTTACTTTCTTGCACCCTGGCCGTTGTACGTACGTGTACATGCTACGTGCGCGCCTCTACTACGACACGTCCGCGCCTCTACTACGACACGTGCGCGCCTCGACATCGACTAGTATGTACGTACACGTTCGCGACCAGAATAACAACGCTACGTACGGTTCGACCAGGTCGGTCCCGACTGTTAGGCACTTCCTTGCGTGCGAAGATGTAGCTGGTGGGTCCCAGCAGTCAGGGAGGCGAATCATTTTTTTTGCCCGGACGCACTTCCTTGCGTGCGAAGGTGTAGCTGGTGGGTCCCAACAGTCAGGGGGAAACGCTTTTTTCACGAAATACGGTGGTGGCTCGTCCGGTGGGTCCCTGCTATCAGGTGGAGGAATAATTATTTTGCGCGTAATAAGGAGGCACTTCTTGCGGCCGCCGTGGACCCAACTGTCAGCCTCTCCACGCACTGTACTCTTCCGATGGAAGTCGGTCGTTGACCACATTGACCACACCACGCCGAGAGCACCACGGCAGTGGACAACGGCGAGGCCTAGGAAGGGGACGACGCGGAGACGGGGAAGACGCATCAGTTGATGCCCACGCGAAGAGGAGTATGAGGGTTCACTGGTTCGGCTGCCATCGCCGCAAAATAACAGGGGGTGTGGGTGAGTAGAGGGATGGCCTGGCCAGCGGTGGGAGTAGTAGGGGGTGGTGAGGCCTCCGCGGTATCACAGCCGACCACGGGAGGCAGGAGCGTGCGGCACGACCGACGCTGCTTTGGGCGGCTGGAGCACGAAGACCAGAGGTTGAAGAAGCACTACGGCCGTTGGATGGACATCATATGGTCACTGGAGTATTGACTAAGTTGACAAAGCCCTCCGTCCCCGTCAACTTAGTAGGCCCACAAGTCAGCCTGCCACTATACTGGGTCCCAGCTAGTAGGGGGAGTATTCATTTTTTTGTGCGTAATAAGGAGGCACTTCCTTGCGTGCGAAGATATAGCTGGTGGGTCCAAGCTATCAGTGGCCGTAACGTTTTTTTCGCAAAATACAGAGGCCCTTTTGGTGGGTCCCAGATGTCAGGTGGAGGAATCATTATTTTGCACGTAATAAGGAGGCATTTCCTTGTGTGCGGCCGTGGACCCAGCTGTCAGCCTCTCCACGTACAGTCCACTTCAGATGCATGTCGGTCGTTGACCACGTTGACCAGGCCGCGCCGAGAGCACCAGGGTGGTGGATGACCATGAGGCCTAGGAAGGCAACGACACGGAGGCAGGGAAGACTCGGCAGTTGTTTCCCATGTGGAGGGGAGTACAACTGTACGAGGGTTTACTGGTTCGTCTGCCGTCGCCAGAGAATAGCAGCAGGTGTGGGTGAGTAGAGGGATGGCTAGGCCAGCGATGGGAGTACAATGGGGTGGTGAGGCCTGCGTGGCAGCACAGCCGGCCGCGGGGAGGAGGGAGCAGGCAGTCCCGCCGACGCTTGTTTGAGCGGCTGGAGCAGGAAGAGCAGAGATTGAAGAAGCACGGTGGCCGTTGGATGGAAATCCAATAGTCACTGCTTGTTCGTCAACCTTTGTTTTTAGGAAAGCCTCAAATCTGTGGAAAACAACATACAACCCATCTACCATTATTTCTAATAATTTACAGCCCATTTGCTAATTCTTAAGGTTTTTTTGGAGCCCATATTCTTTTTGTTAGCATTACAGCCCATATTGTGGCCACAGTTAAAAAATTATACGAAAATTTGCATATTTCGGTGCGGTCCGAACTGTTTTTAATCCTGAAATTTCGAGTGACATTCAAAATGATTTTAAAAATAAATGTATATCAATATAAAATCCAAAAAATTGTCCACGCATAAAAACAAATGCAATTTAAAATCTCGAAATGAAAAAAAAGATATTTGAAACTAATTGACGTTTGATGTGTTTTAAAAATGTACATCCCATTTCTCATTACTGATAGGCCATTTTCTCGGCCAGCCGAATGAAGCTCTCCTCGTCTTGAAAGATTTGTAGCCCAACAGGCCTGACAAAGCGACTTACTTGGCAAATCACAAAAAAACTGGGCTATGGCCATGGACCCAGCTATCAGCCTCTCCATGTACAGTACTCTTTCGATGGAAGTCGGTCGTTGACCACGTTGACCATGCCGCGCCGAGAGCACCAAGGCGGTGGACAATGGCGAGGCCTAGGAAGGGGACGACATGGAGCCGGGGAAGACGCGGCAGTGGATGCCCACGCGGAGAGGAGTACGAGGGTTCACTGGTTCGGCTGCGGCGTGAGGCTGCCGTCGCCGCAGAATAACAGGGGGTGTGGGTGAGTAGAGGGATGCCCTGGGCCAGCGGTGGGAGTAGTAGGGGGCGGTGAGGCCTCCGTGGCATCACAGCCGTCCACGAGAGGCAGGAGCACGCGGCACGACCGATGCTGCTTTGGGCGGCTGGAGCAAGAAGACCAGAGGTTGAAGAAGCACTATGGCCGTTGGATGGACATCGTACGGTCACTGGAGCTAGAATTGTTCATATTGACTAAGTTGACAAAGCCCTCCATCCTCGTCAACTTAGTAGGCCCACAAGTCAGCCACCCACTATTGTGGGTCCCAGCTAGCAGGGGGTATTCATTTTTTTGTGCGTAATAAGGAGGCACTTCCTTGCGTGCGAAGATATAGCTGGTGGGTCTGACTTGTCAGCGGGGGGGAACGTTTTTTTGTGAAATACAGAAGCCCTTCCCACGTACAGTCCACGCACAGTGCTTAATAAGGATGAACTTTCCTTGTGTGCGACCATGGACCTCGTGGGTCCCAGCTGTCAGGCTCTCCACGTACTGTCCTCTTCCGATGACTCTCGTATGTTGACCACGCCACGCCGAGCGGACCGAGGCGGTGGACGACGGCAAGGCCCCAGACTAGAATGATCCGGAGATGGGGAAGACACGACAGTGGAGTCGCAGACGGAGAGGAGTGGGAAATTTGACTGGTTCGGGTGCGGGGTGGGCCTACACTCGACAGAGAATAACAGGAGGTGCGGAGTGGAGGGATGGCCTGGCCGTCAACGGGGTAGCATTTCGCTGAGGAGCGCAAAACAACGCCGCTGGACGCCGAAGGCTGGAGCAGGCGGTCCCGGCAGTGCTGGGGGAAGAAGACGAGAGATTGAAGAAGAATGCCGGTCGTTGGATGTAAATCCAACGCCTTTTTAAGCTTCGACCTACTGGCCCACATGTCAGCCAGTCCATTTGTTTTTTAGTCCATTTGGTGGGCTGGGTGAAACAATGATGTAGCATCTATGCAGCCCGTTTAAATCCCATTTGCATTTTTCTCGAAATCCGCGGACTTGCTGGGCTGGGTGAAAATATCATGTTGGGCTAGACGGAGAAATGTTATAAAAACATAAACACATGATTGCACGTCTATTACTGCATTGGTCAGTAAAATCTTTGCAAGCTTATGTACGCAATCACTAGGAGTTAACTTGCCAAGTTATATATAAACAATTATTATTATTATTTTGTAAGAACTTTCAACTTATGAAATAAAATATCATTTAAATTTGATGAGTTAATAGTATGTGGGGTATTATTATTTTTATGCTAGACGTGGGACGGTTGAGTTGGTTCTAGGGAAAAGTACTGGGAGAAAACTCAGTTTACATCGAAAAAGAAAGTGGGAGAAAATCCAGAGACCTGCTGGGTCCACCTGAGGAGGGGAATATGTTGGGAGGAAGGAGATTCAAAGCACGGCAGCCGAGTGAACTAGGTTTTTTTAACGGACAAGTGAACTAGTTACATACATAAGCAAATAGCCACTAAAAAAGCAATCAGGTTAATGGGTTCTTAAAAGGAATATTTTGGACAAAATAGATAATTACGACACATAGGCTAATGCATGAAACACTCAGATGATAAAGGTGCTTATAAACAGATAAAGTACAACATCTAGACCTTCCTGGCACGCTTGATCATGACGCTGCGGCTGTCCGTGTACTCGTCGGTTACGGAAGCAGACACGCCCTCATGTCCAAGATCTGCATGTACATGTCGTAGCATGCGTATGCGTCCTTGGCCTTGTAGGTTATGTAGGCTAGATTCAGAGGTGCCTCCCACGTGTTCATGTCCTTGGTATCGTTGTCTTCTTTCATGTTGGCGTATCAGGGGTCGAGGATGGTCTCGGCGACGTCAACCATGGAGTCCTTCTCCTGCCCATTGCTGATGATCTTGTATTGCTTCTGGATGTCGACAAGCTTGTTGCACCAGATGGCCGAATCATCGCGTTCTTCCTTCTCTCCACCATAGCGAAGGTGCAGTCGGCGCTGCCGATGAAAGGGGCGAATGCTCCAAAACCTGGTGCATCCATAGGACTGAGGTGAGGCAGAGCTTCACCGAGTCCGGATCGTTGGTGTACATCACATTCAACTTGGTGCAGCCATAGGACTGAACAACGAACTCAAAGGGGAAGTCCTTGCTGAAGCCCATATCTAGCAGGCTCACCCCTCGGATCGCCATTGGAGTCTCTTCGAGTGAACGAGTGTGTAGGCGGCGGCAGCAGTTCATTTTGTAGCTCTTGGGGAACTGGATTCAATAGTAAGCTGAGTGTGTATACGCGACAACAGTTACTACCCCTCCCTCGTCCGCTGCACGCCCGGCAGAAGATGCACCCTCGGCGCATTCAAACGCCTCCATTAAGAAACCTACTCCGGACACACGTCAGTTCATGAGCGGGTCTGTATTGGTACTGTAATAACAGGAGTTAGTGGTCACTTTACTTCAATTTAATTAGCTTTAATAGAAATTTATACTTAAAACAAGCAATGCATTGGCTCGTTCTATCAGTGCCACAGGATCAACATGCACAACAATAAGAATTATTATTCTCAGGACAAACACGATCAGCACATTTGTCGCAGTTTCACAAAGATAATACTACCAAGTTTGAACTGTTTGTTATGGCTGTTGTCCTCTGCATCATCATGCCGTGTTTCCCAGCTTGCAAGATTCAGAACCAACAAATAAGATCCAAATAATAAGTACAACAAAGATGCCTACACATCTCATTGATTCCCAGCTTGCAAGATTCAGAACCAACAAATAAGATCCAAATAATAAGTACAACAAAGATGGCTACACATCTCATTGATTTCCAGCTTGCAAGATTCAGAACCAACAAATAAGATTCAAATAATAAGTACAACAAAGATGCCTACACATCTCATTGGTTCCCAGCTTGCAAGATTTAGAACCAACCCATTAGAGCCTTTTGATAAAGTGAATATCGGGATTAAATCCATCTTTGCTAGCCATGTCATACAATCGAAGAACTTGGTGAATGCTCTTGACCGTCACAACATCTGTAGTTGAGTATTCCTTGAACTCAACCTGCAGCTCCACTAGGATGAGGTCTGCCTGGAGTTCCATGATTCAATTCATGCGCCTTTTTCTGCAATTCACCTGAAATGAAGCAAAGATTGCATCATTCAGCTAGCAAGAAGTACTTGCTCTCGTGAGCTGGCAGGTTCTTCTTTAGTAGTTGCACTAAAATTGAGGAACATTAAGGTTGGTTGTCCGGCTCATGTAAGGTACAACTATAGTTTTCTTATCCTTTTGTGCAGTTCCACTAAAATAAAGTGCCATTGTGGTGACAGTGACGACTCCATCTTGAAAAGGCTAATAAAATCTTGCACGAGATTACGAGTAGAACTTGACGAAGATTTTGGAAACTCCAATCACCATTTTGTGCAGTTCCACCAAAATTGAGATATGTTGCCCACGTGACATTTTAGTTGAACTGCACAAGACACTCATTCCAAAAAAAGTGTTTTGTGCAGTTCACCAAAAGGTCACAATAGCAACAAGGTGAAATGGATATCCCTATCTGCACAAAAAGATAGAAAGTAAACAGTTGGTGGTCAGAATATACAAAACATATACAAAATGAAAAGAAGCATCTTAACTATGTTCATGGCAATCACGCAAGGACAGTAGAAATTTTAAAATGTCAGCAATGCTTCATGTTACCAGAAGCATTAGGATCAACAATGAGATTCCTCAAATATGGGATTACTTTAATGGTGGCATTGCTTGTTTACCAGACATAGTAAATCAACAGCAGCTAAAGAGTTGGTTTAAGGGCATGGGCCGTGGGGACACCAGGACACTCAGTAGCGTAAAGGAGCAACTTACTTATCATACTGGGGAAAACAGCAGGAGTGCCATTTGTAACACAGTTTAATTGCATCTTATCACTAGAGGCATTAGATTAATAATAACACTGGTTAGACATGTCCCTAAGGTAACAGTGTGATCGCTTCATTTTACATGCGCCCTTACATTAACAACAGCAAAAGGTTGGTATAAGGACATGCGACAGTGGACGCATAAGCACAATGTACCTACAAGGAGGCATAAAGTGGAGATGCCGAGTTTGTTCATGCTATGTGAGGGCAGCAAACCTAATCGTGGAGACCTTGTACTATGTGAGGGCAGCAAATCTAATCCTGGAGACCTTTTACTATGTGAGGGCAGCAAATCTAATCCTGGAGACCTTTTACTATGTGAGGGCAGCAAATCTAATCCTGGAGACCTTTTACTATGTGAGGGCAGCAAATCTAATCCTGAGACCTTTTACTATGTGAGGGCAGCAAATCTAATCCTGGAGACCTTTTACTATGTGATGGCACCAAATCTAATCCTGGACATACTCTGTTGACTTGTCCACCAGCTGCCACTTTCTATCCTTTTTTCAACCAATAATAGATCTGTTCCTTATCCAGTTTGTACTGTGTTTTCCCATTATTTCCCTTTTCAACCAAGAGATCGGTTGGGTATCCGGTCTCTATTACTTTCACCATATTATTTCCTCTTTGAATCAAGTCCTAGATTCATGCTACAACTTTCCCCCCTTTCTTCGTTGTTTGAATAAAGCCCTAGATTTTGAATGCATGAAGTAGCTTTACCTCTAATAATACTAAAAATTTAGGTGGCTTTGGAAGAGCTGATGGGTGTAGAAAAAGATGCACATGCAGACACGTGGGGTGCTGGGGCAGTAGAGCAAGGCCGCTTTCGAAGAACTTATACCTGAGGGTCGCCGGGATGTCGGCGGCGGCAGGTCGGATCTGCGGACAATACGACAGGGAGGAAGAAGGGTTGGAGGACCTCTCGAGCTGGCGCTGTGTCGGAGAGAACGACACGGGCAGAGGATCGGGCCTCTTCGGCAGCTGTGGGTTTACTCCCTCGGCGGCAATGACCGCGTGAATGATGCACGTTTTAGTCCTCTACACACACCGGCCGAAGGGATCCGACCGGATCTGTGACCAGCGGTGAACAGAGAGAAAATGTCGCTACCACTGTCTTGTTTATATCTGGAGAGGATGAGAGAATGAAGAGAGCCTAGTAAAGCAAGCGCTCAGGCCCCTGCATACATATATAGTGGAGTGATTATCTTTTTTCTCTCCACAACAAGCGTTTCAATTTGTGTACGTGGCATTAAAGAAAAGAAACTCTCTATTTAAGGTGACTACTGTACGACTCATACTTACTACTAGTAGTACTAGTACTGTTCACTTGTGCTCCCCGCCCCTCCATTCATTGAACAACCCCACGGGTGAATAAACATACAGTAAGTACTATATTTATATAGAAGAACAAGCTCGAACTATTTTCGCGTAGTTAAAAGTTGAGGGCGGGGCTTTACCCGGGCAGTACGAGCGGCAGTTTTCGGGTAGGCGGTTTGACAGAGAGGCGAGGAGGGTGAGCGAGTGGCAGATTCTCAAACATACTGCTGGAAAGGTCGGGCTGTGCGATTTGACAACGCGTTACTGCTAGAAAGACTTGTGATATGACCACTCATTATAGTCATAAATTACTGGCGCTCCGTCCGGGTGATGCCCCCCTTCCGTTCCACGCTCTAATCTGGTGCATGACACGTTGACCCGGATGCTGGCTCTCCCACATGTCGGAGTAGTAAGAAGGAGCAAAGAATGATGCGGTATATACTAGTACTACTACTACTTAGGTCGGAGGAGTGCGAACCACGGCAACCCAGTGAACCAGTAGTGCGAACCACGGAAGCCCAATGAACCAGCTGTGCGAACCACGATAGCCCAGTGAACCAGTAGTAGAAAACAATGTGGTGATATGGCCATAAAAAACAATGTGCTACGGTCCACACTGTAGCATGTACAGTAACACTCCTCTTTGTTTGGATCCCTGAGTTAGAGCTAGTTTGGGTTGAAATAGCCTCAAATTATCGAAACAAGAGGGGTTAGTTTGAGCTAGTTTGCTCTAACCTAGCTAAAAAAACTAGCTCGGTGGAGAGGTTCTAATTGGGTTAGTTATCCTCGGGCCCACTAAAAGAGAACTAAAAAAATCTACCCTGCCCACACCAGATCGCTCCCCCCTCTCGCACCACTCCTCTTTGTTCTCCATAGGGCCGCCCGCCCAAGCGCCGCTTGCCCTCTCTCTCCTCTGGCCGCCCTCTCCTTCCGGCCTCCGCCGCCCTACTCCGGCCGCCCTCTCCCTCCGGCCTTCGAAGGTTGCCCCGCTCCCCCTTCACTGGTCGTTTTTCTCCCTCTGTCATGCGCGGCGGTGGCGCATCTACCAGGGAGGTCGGAGAGGGGTGAGTTTGTTCATTCCTTCTCTGTCTCACGGCCATATCATTGATCTTGCTCGCTCTAGCGCCAATTCTGATTTGGAAAAGTAGATCCTGATCAAACTTGGTATAGATTTGTGGTGCATGCATGGAATTGTTTGATGTTGCTTGAGGAGGTAATAAGTCTTTCTAGAGGCCCAAAGATTCAGTTCACCTTTCTAGTATTTCAATTTCAGGCTTGCATTATTTCCAGAGGCCCAAAGATTCAGTTCACCTTTCTAGGTATTCCAGTTTCAGGCTTGCATTATTTCTAGAGGCCCAAAGATTCAGTTCACCTTTCTAGGTATTTTAGTTACATGCTTGCATTATTTCTAGAGGCCCAAAGATTAAATTCCCAGTCGGCGGCAAGCGGCCCTGCTACCCATGCCGGTGTCGACCTCAATTCGCAAGGGCTGGCGTCGAAGGGGTTCCCGGGGCTTGGGCTCTACAGAGCCTTCCTCGAGAGTGACGATGGTGAGCTCCTCCCTCGGTGCATGAGGGGCTCCGGGCTCCCTCCCTATCATGAATGACTTCCGTGATGAGTTAGCTCATGCTTTGTTTCATGAAGTGTTTTTTTGTGAACCTTGATTGACAACTTGTATGTTTAAGTGGGATATATCATTTGTATGGACAAAGTAAAATTATCATGTTTTGCATGCTTGATTTGTAAAGATGGTTCGTTTATGTCAATTGTGAGCGGGAGGAGGCCACAGAAGAGCCGGCCACACCAAATCCGGCAGGAAATAGGGTCCAAAGTAGTCAAATGATTGAGAAAGAGCATTTATTGTCAATCTAACCCTGCCATCCATACACCTCTTTGGTTTAGAGTTAGTTTAGGGTTAGAATCTAACTCTAACCTCTAACTGAGTTAGAGTTCTCCCTGTCTCGGTTCATCGCCATCATACTTTCCCCACTCCTGTGTTTTCAGTATCCTGCGAATCAAAGAGGCCCTTTTTTTGCGGGAAAAATCAAAGAGGCCCTTAGACTGGTTTAGGTCCGGTCATTTTTTATAAACGTGTTATGTCCAAAATTTAATGAACGTGCTCCGGTTTCTTTGAAAATAATCTGATTTCATGTAGTAATTCATTCATTTATTTATTCTTCTGTGGGCGGTTTGCATGTAATTCGTGAGGTCTGAAATGTAAAGTACCCCGCCATATGCTCCGAGTCGTGCATGCACTACGACCCAGATGCTCTATGTCCCACATGTCGGCGAATGGGAGCACGTGGAAATAGCCTAGGAGTACATATAGGAGGATAAATGTGTGAAAAAATATGTACTGTGAAGCGTAGTTGCGGTTCGAAAAGGAGACCTAAAGTGACGATAGCTATAGGTCGCACGCACCCAACTAGTGGTACTAGACATACGACTAATTTTGCCTAAAAAAAAGAGGCACGAGTGCTCAGTACTCCTATTCTATAAACACGAGACCCATCTGACAACAGCGTCCGTGCTACAGCTAGCTCTCCTCCCTCGTTTCTCTCTTCTAATTCTAAACTCGGCCAACGCCCGGTGGGCGGAGTGGGTTTGCTCAACTGCGGCCCCACCTCATAGTGAAAACGTTACGACTAAAATAAAAATGCCATATACTCCCTCCGTTCCTAAATATAAGCCTTTTTAGATACTATTTCAAATGGAATACAACATACAGATGTATGTAGACATAGTTTAGAGTGTAGATTCACTCATTTTTCTCCGTATGTAGTAGTCACTTGCTGGAATCTTTAGAAAGACTTATATTTGGAAACGGAGGGAGTACTATACTAATAAAACGAGGCGATGTAGTGCTGGTTACAGGAGGCAAGAAGAAGAGATGCATCCATTGACGATGTCCACCTCCTCGACTCAGGGCGCCAGCCCACCGAACGGCGCCTAAGTAGCAGCGGCTTTCATAGCTAGGTCGACATGCTTCTGAACAATGGCGTCCAAAGATTCCAGCCGCTAGAAGAAGGCCAACGTCTTTCTGTCCTCACTTGCCTTGTAGTGGCCTATGTAGATGATTTCCTTGTAGACGTGGATGTGCAGGTCGACGGTTTCTTGCATGGCGAGGCGTTGCGCGGCGAGCGCGGCCTCGAGGTGCACATTATTCATCGCAACCTCCAGCACCTGCAGGGTCACCAGGGCTTGAAAGAGTTCGTCACCATGGAGGCCGATGAGGGTGGCAGGCAATGAGGAGCATGGGCACGCGGGCTGGAGCAGTACGGCAAGGTCATCTGCGCGCTTCTTGATGGTGGTGAACTTGCAGATGGAGTTGACCATCATGTCGTCCATGCGAGAGGCGAAGCCGGCGTCAGCAAGGGCTATGATGCCGGCAGTCGTCAGCACCGTCTGGAAATGCTGCGCGGTGCGGGGCCGCAGGCCGGCGCCTTGGATGATTTGGCACAGCCGACTGCCACTCGTGTCCATCGCCTCCATAGGTGCTTGTGGCTTCTGGTCACTTGGTCTTGGATTGGAGTGAGTAGTGTTGCGCAGAGACTTGGGAGTAGATGGATCGGAGTGGTGGGGCGCCTTTATTATATGAGAGTCCAAACTCTGTTGCATTCACATCAGGATGGCTCTATTCTGCTTCTCCAATTAATTCCCTCTGCATGTAATTGAGGATGCATCATTGACCATTCAACGTCTCGGGAACCGCTACCCTCTCCCTCCTTGGCATTCAAGCACCTATGGACCCGTCGATGACGAGGTGCCTATGGTGACTTCGTAAATTTCAAGATGAAAGTGTCGTGCGTGTGTGCGTTCATAGGGGTAAGTGTATGCACGTGTATATGAGCGCTTGCGTCTGTACTATGTTAAAAAGACCGTAAATGCGTGTCAAAAAGAGACTAGTTAGTATACTCAATATTGTGCACTTAGGAGAGGAAAACGATAGAACTAGTATGTATTTATTTACGGTGCAGATTCACTCATTTTGCTCCATATGTACTCCGTCTCGGTGTAGTCTAGTCACTTGTTGAAATCTCTAGAAGGGCAAATACTCCTTTCTGGTTTACAGGGCTATACTAGCAAGTAGTTGTATGTACTAGTACAATAGTGGGCTCACATAGCAATTTTGTTTCATGCAAGAGCCTGGCTATATTCGTGCTCCAATGTTCACAACAGCAACGTTCGGTTTGCGCTTGGCTCTTCGCCTCTTTGAGAAGACAAACAATGATGTTACTACTACTACTTCTACAGTGTCGAATTCACTGCTGCATGTCCGTCCACCGCGAGTGGGATGGATAGCTTGTTGTAGAAGTACTACTAAGCAAAAGCATGTCCTTGTTTGCGAGAAACCGCGTGCATGGGCGAGGGAGAAGGCATGTAGTAGTAAAATCAAGCTTCTCCTCGTTGTACGAGTTGACGTGACACATCATAGCACTTGCCCCACATGCTTGGCTCTAAACTTGGCTGAAAGACCCACAGTGTACAATATATTTGCTACAACCTCTAACATTTACCCGCCACAAATTAAAATATATGTGGCCGTATGCATCGTTCTGATGCAGAGGCCGGGGAGTCCCCTATTTTCAAAAAAAAAAACAAATTAAAATATATATTCCTGTCTTGACCAGATGAGCGTGCAAACTACAATCACCAGGGTGACAGGTAGGGCCAGAAGACTATTTTGTTTTTTGTAAAAAAACTTCGAGACGGCCACATAGCATGGAGCCGACCCCAACGATTTTAAGCTTACATACACGGTACACGCTATCCTAGACTACTCTACACATGAAGCTGCCACACGAGCGTCCGGGCTGCGCTTGGCTCTTCTTCTCTTCGGGAAGTCGAACAATGATGGAGTACTACTGCACTGGAGGAGTACTACAGTACGCTTCTGGCCATCTGACATCGATTGAACTGCTGCATGTCCACCGCGTGCGGGAGGGACAGCGTGTAGCGAAAGCTTCTCCTAGTCTTGCTAGCCACCACGCTCATGGGCGAGGGAGGGATGCTTCTGCCTTTGCGTGTATGACAGGTGGGCCTGACAGCTGGGTGGCCAACCTGTCATACAGCCAAAGGCAGGCGCAGTTAAGTCCGTGAGGGGGAGGATAATCAAACTTCTCATTGATGTACGAGTTGACGCGACACATCAAAGCACTCACTCGACATATTTCAATAATTTGCGTTTACCGATGCATTAATTACAACACATGCATGCATGCCGTGATTCTCCTTTTGATACTTGCATGTGTTGATTTAATGCACCTTGAAGTAGTATAACATATGTGATGGTAAAGCTTTGTAATGCCCCGGCCCAAGTCGAGAGATGGTTGTGCACGAGGAGGGCGAGATCATGCAGACCGAACAGGACCCGACGATGCAGCTCTCTAAGGTCTCGATGGACCTCACCGTGCTCCACTGCCCCTTGTGCCTCCGCCCCTTGACGCCTCTAGTGTATGAGGTTCGAATACACCTCGTCCGTTCGGCTGATTGAGCAAGGTGCAGGTTTCTTGATTGATGTGCTGTTCGATTGATTTCTGCAGTGCAAGGGAGGGCACCTGGCCTGCGCAGACTGCCGCGTCGAGCGCCCCGGGAACCAGCGGCAGTGCCAGAAGTGCGAGCGCGACGGTGGCTTCGATGTGCGGAACACCACGGTGGACTCCGTCCTTTCGTCGGTGAGGGTGGAGTGCCCGCACGAAGGCTGTGGGCTCTACGTCACTTACCACAAGCTCGCCGATCACCAGAGCGTGTGTCCGCTCGTGCCCTGCAAATGCCCCGTGCCCATCTGCGGCTACGAAGGCCCGCCGCCGGCGCTCTACCACCACATCAGCACCGCGCATCCCATGCCAGTGCACAGGATCCAGTACGTCAAGGTGCTCCAGCTGCAAGTGCCACTGTCGGAGCCACGACTCTTGCTGTTCGTGGAGGAGGACGGCCGCATGTTTTTCTTGGTCAGCGGCGTGCTTGACATCGGCGCGCCTATCTCCCTGTCGGTCTTCTGCATCAGAGCAGGGGCGTCCCCACTGCCGCACTACATGGCCAAGCTGTGGGCGAACGGCCCGCCGGGGGAGCCCAAAGGCACGACCGACGCCGTCAAGGTGGAAATGGAGGTGACAAGCAACAAGGATCCCGGTGACATCGACGTGCATGAGCTAACCTTCTTCACAGTTCCGCCCAAGCTGCTGGCCGGGGCTAAGCTGGTGTCCCTCCACATTCAGATTGACAAGCTCACGTCCTAAATGTTTCTACAATGCCTTCTGTTTATCTTAGTAATATGCTAATATAGGGATTACCTTGGTCTACTTTAGCTTAAGAAATGGTGGGTTTTGGTGGCGATGCAGCAATTACTTCGACATCAGATCAGTAATTTCCAACAGTCGAATGGATATTTTGTGTCTGTTGGATATAAAGTTCCTTTGGGTAAGAAGTACTACTTGTCATCAAAATGAATAAAAGGAGATGTATGTAGACGTATTTTAGTTCTAGATACGTCCCTTTTTTATCCATTTTGATGACAAGCACTCCCTCCGTTCCACAATACATGCCTTCCATTTGTCAAAATATAGATTTATCTAGACATGTTTTAGTATATAGGTACATCCATGATAGAGCCAATTGGATGGTTGAGAACACTACAATTCGTAGCTACAGATGCGTGTGTGACTCCCAGATGTAGAGGCCGGGGATCATCATCCTCCTTTTGGAGAAAAACAGACGCGTGTGTGAGAGGACGAGTGCGTGCGTGCACCTCTTCTCTTCCTGTATAACGTACTAAACTCAGAGTACAAGTTTTTGTGGGTGGCACGATGGTGCGTGCAAGAAGTCCCGAGAGATAGGTTTAATGCGTCTGAAAAAAAGACAAGCCTAGAGCTCGCCATGCGGCTATTCCTGTCGAACGCCCCATTAACCATAAGATATGTATAGGACGGTGCCAGTTATTGCACGTACACAACAGTAGAAAAAGAACTACTCCATCCGAGAATAGTGTCGCACTTCAAAACTAGAACCATCAATAAATTTTGAGCTTGCGTCTCGTCACATTCCAAATTACTCCACGCTATGTTGAATTGCAAACCTGTGCACACCCATCACAACCTAAATGGTTTCCCACTTAGGAGCGTATTAGTATTCGGTTATAAATACTAGTATGCCAAGATGACTGCACATTCCTCCTCAACTCCTCATCCACAAAAACAAACAAGCATCCTTCCCTTGCGTCTGCCATGGCTAGCGTGAGTTCTGGGTCGAGAGATTGCCACCAGGGAGAGGCGAGCATGGAAGCAGAAGCACGAGAGATGTCCCGCCTCGCTGCGAAAGCAGCCGACATGTCCCACCGCACGGAAGTAGTAGAACAGAGGCCCAGCCGCGCCGCTGAAGCAGTATGGAGGTCCCGCCGCGCCGTTGATGCAGCAGACTGGTCCGGCCGCATCGCGGAAGCAGTAGAGATGTCCCGCCGTGCCGCGAAGGCAGCAGAGATGTCCCGCCGCGCCGCGGCGGCCTGGGAAAATTTCTCGCGGATAGGCGACGACTGTTACACGCGCATGCATGCGATCGTCCATAGCCAGATGGATTAGATCTCCAGCTGGGCAAGGTTGTAGGACGACATGAAAGCCTCATTTTAACAGGCTACCGGTGTCATCCGGCAACTAAGGGAGGGCAATGAGAGGCTCCGGGCCGAGTGCGACCCGCTGAGGGCGAAGATCGTCTGAAGTGCAGACCAGCAGGAGGAGACCAGTGCCATGTTGAAGAGGACCGGCGTCATCGTCAAGAAACTTATGGACGAGAATGACATGCTCCGCAACGAGTGCCAAAGGCTGGTGGAGGAATCCGTGGATGTTCTCAAGTAGCATCTTGAGGACACGAAAGAGCTCATCGCCGCTCGCCGCGGAGACTAGTTCCCGTGGCCTGCAGCAACGCATCAAGAAAGTAGAGATCAGCGAGCCAGATCCTTGTATTCCTTCTTCTTTTGCACTTGTGTATTTCGGGCGTAGCCGCATGTGGCTTTTTAATTATCTTTCTAATTATGTAAGACAATTAATCGTCCTTATATATTCATCAGTCTTGCTATAAGTCGCAGTAGATGCTATATAGGTCCGTCGGATCTTACATCAAGATCCGTGCTTTCAGATTTTCTTTTTTCTCTCTTAAATCTCGATCGAGTGAGACATAGCCACGCCATTAAACAAAGGCTCGGGCGCCATTAATGGAGACCTTGGGAGAGAGGTG
Organism: Triticum dicoccoides; assembly: GCF_002162155.2. Classification (NCBI taxonomy): domain Eukaryota; kingdom Viridiplantae; phylum Streptophyta; class Magnoliopsida; order Poales; family Poaceae; genus Triticum; species Triticum dicoccoides. Next base: position 182,351,467 of record NC_041389.1, read on the forward strand.
GACGACAGATGGAGGTCAAATGGCTCTCCTCCCGATAAGCACGCGCAGGGGTCTGATCGCACGCCTCTCGTACTCAAGTAGATACCCTGCACGGCGCCTCCTAGCTAATAAAAAATGGGATGCGTGGCAGCACGTAAATGGTACTAGTAAATAGAACGCCCACGGTTTCAATAATACTTGTGTTTCCGATTGTAACGTGACAGCACTTGTTCCAAAATGAATTTGTTGATTGTTAATGTGTGCGCCTTCACAAATCGGACTGCAAAATTACCACAACATGTTGGTGCCATGTCATGGCACCAAGCCAAGTTTCATTATTTTCATGTGTGTTTTGGTTTTATAGGAATTAAAAAACTAAGTTTCTCAATGTTTCCAACCCAGCCACGACCCTCAGAATTTTGAATTTCATTCCCATTTCTTGCATGGAACCTAGAAATTTACCCGAGGACACACATGTGATTTTTCAACCAACTTTGGTGCACTAGAACATGTGCTTGTATTTCAAATTTGAATTATGCACACAAAGGTGACACGTTCCCTCCCAGAACCACGAGCCTTCTTGAGAGAAGCTCCGATTTGCAAGAAGCTTATACCAAAATGTTTTCCTATTCGGCCATTTTTTTTACCATGGCATGGTACTACCATGACATGACACCATGCCAAGTTTCATGATTTTAAAACCAAGTTTCTCAATGTTCTCGACCGAGCCATGATGCCCAGATGTTTGAATTTTATTCTCATTTTTTGCATGGGACCTAGAAATTCACCCGAGGACACAAATGTGATTTTTCAACCAACTTTGGTGCACGGGAGCATGTGCTTGTAGTTCAAATTTGAATTATGCACATTAAATGACCAAAAACTCAATTAATGTGTAAATAAGGCCAAACGAAGCCGGAATAATTCCAAAATTTAACAGGGCACTCATGTAGTTCTATGTTGCCTTTGTAAATAAACTCAACGGGGACAACGTATATCGTTTCACACTCAAAGGTGGCACGTTCCCTCTCAAAACCACGGGCCTTCTTGAGAGAAGCTTTGGTTTGCAAGAAGCTTATAAGAAAATCTGTTCCTATTCGGCCAATTTTTTTACCACAACATAGTAGTACCATGACATGACACCCATGCCAAGTTTCATGATTTTCAGACGTGTTTTGGATTTACAAGAATTTTAAAACCAAGTTTCTCAATGTTCTCGGTCGAGCCACGATGCCCAGATGTTTTAATTTTATTCTCATTTCTTGCATAGGACCTAGAAATTCACATGAGCACACAAATGTGATTTTTCAACCAACTTTGGTGCACGAGAGCATGTGCTTGCAGTTCAAATTTGACTTATGCACATTAAATGACCATAAAATCAATTAATGTATAAAAAATGACAAACAAACCCGGAATAATTCCAAAATTCAACAGGGCACTCATGTAGTTCTATGTTGCCTTTGTTAAGAAACTCAAGGGGGGGGGGCAGCGTATATCGTTTCACACTCAAAGGTGGCACGTTCCCTCTTAGAACCACGAGCTTCCAAATCGGCCCAATTTTTTACCACAACATGTTAGTGCCATGACATGACACCATGCCAAGTTTCATGATTTCCAGGCGAGTTTTGGATTTACATGAATTTAAAATCTAAGTTTCTCGATGTTCTTGGCCGAGTCATGACGGCCAGATGTTTGAATTTCATTCTCATTTCTTCCATGGAACCTAGAAATTCAACCAAGGACACACATGTGATTTTTCAACCAACTTTGGTGCACCGGAGCATGTGCATGCAGTTCATATTTAGATTATGCACATTAAAAGTCCAGAAACTCAATTAATGTATAAAAAGGCCAAACGAACCCGAAATAATTCCAAAATTTAACAGGGCACTCATATAGTTCTATGTTGCCTCTGTAAAGAAAATCAGGGGGAGGCATCATATATCGTTTCACACACAAAGGTGACATGTTCCCTCTCGGAACCACGAGGCTTGTTGAGAGAATCTCCGGTTTTGCAAGAAGCTTATACCAAAACTTGTCCCAATTCAGCCAAAAATTATACATATGAAAACAGGGTTTAGATTATCCCGAACATCTCGCTACCTAGACCAATAATGTACTATGATTTGAATTCAACATAAAATGGATACAAATATTTGAATTGGAGAGCATATGGTACATGTAGTTCATAGTGAAATATGATTACTGCTATATGCATGTTTTTTGTTATCAAGATAATATTTAAATTATTGTATAACTTGACAACAATCGTATTCAAATAAGGAAAACTGATTCAAATTTAGTCCATATGGTAGATGACAATATATATGTTCACATGGTGGAGTAAAATGTTCATATATGATGGAAGATCAAAATGTACGACTACATCAATTATAAACCGCAAGGTCACCTAACGATATATTCGAATTCAACATAACGTGGATTCAAAAATTGAAATTCAAGATCCTGGCATTTGTAACCATATAAAAGGGACATTACTCTTTCTTTTGGTGGGAACTGATTTGTATTTTGTTGTTGTTGAGGGAAGTGCGAATCGATTTGGTACTGTGCAGGGTAATCTTGTTCTCTCGATTTTTTTTACATTTTTCTTGTAGTTTTTTCAATGGCATCTATAGCAATATAGTAAAAGGGGACATGAGTCTCTTGTGTCTTGTATGAATTGTTTGTTTTACATGTTAAGTTTGTTCTGCCGAACAAGGAATCCGCACCTTGTTGTCCCGAAATTTTCAAGCTCGAGTATCTTTTGTCTCACCTGCTTTGGAACTCCCGCCTCTTCAACCCGCGCCGCGCCTTGTTAACCCAAAATTTTGACGCACGCGAGAACTCTCTCCTCATCCGAAATCGGTCCCGCAACCCAGACACGCAAAATCCCCATTCTACACCTCAGCCGGAAATGAAGCTCCACGTCGCGGTGTCAAAACCGGTGGGAGTACACCGGTAACTTACCCTACATTTTGGACAAGCGCGTCCCTAAGCTTGGCTCCCCCCTCCCCCTTTGCCCCCCATTCGTACACCGAGGACGCCAAAACCCGCGAAACCCCACGCTCCTCCGTCGGCCTCCCGACCGCCTCCCAGCCGGAGACTCTTCCCTTACTAGGTCATCCACCGCAACAGCTCGCCGTCCCTCATCCACCGCACCGGCTGATGATCCGTTGTCGATCTCGTCGTCCCGCCGGATCAGCCGCCCCATCCTCCACCTCCAAGGAGCTGCCCCGATGTTTGCCTCGTCTATCGCGCCACCTCAATCCCCACAACATCGTCTTGACCTGCCCCACCGGAACCGCAACAACCTCACCAATTCCTCCGATGAAGCCGAGGCCAACTCAGTGCCACCAAGGAGGTTCTGCACTCACCGCTGCATTTTATCTTTTATTCGATCTCACGGGGCTGCCGGTGCTCGATACCGAGCAAACATGGCGGGTCTCCATCGACGGCGCCATCGCTGGCCACATCATCCACGGCATCTCTCCCCCATGTTGTTGCTTCCTCGGTGGCGACTTCCACAACGACACTAGCTACAGCTGCTCCGGCTCTCGCTCACGCTGCGACTCTGTTCTTGCCGTTGCTTCCGTTCGTGTTGCGGCTCTGCTCTTGCTCTCGCTTGCACTGCTGCTGCTGCTGCACGACCTCCGGTAGCTACAGGAGTTGCTGCTTTAGCACTCGCCCGTGGTGCTACTGCATGACTTGCTCTCTGCTAGTGTGTTCCCTGGTCGAGCGTCTGCTGATTTAGATCACTGCTTCTCTGCTACTAGTGCTCGAACGCCCTAAACATCTGTTGCAAAGCTCTGCTACTAGTTCAATCAGTTTCGACAGTAAAATTCAGTTTCGACTGTAAAGTTCATTTTCTTCAGTTAAGTTCAGAGTGAACAATACTTACAACATCTGTCGGAGCGGCCGTGGCGCGGCTGATGCGTTTTACATCTAGCACTTTTTGGTGATGTATTTTTCATCATCTATTGCAGATGATATTAGGGTCCCACTTCAGATTAACGTTGTCTGTCTTGTCCTGCTTCAGCCTCGTCGCCGTACACCTTACCGGAGCTGCTCCAACGATGGAACCGTCCATCACAACGGAGCAGTACCCTCGGCACCGTTTCTAGAGGCCTCGAATCTTCTTCTCCGCCTCCGACAGTCACACTAGCATCATCACCATCCTCCACGTCCAACCCAATGATCCTGAGGTCCACAAGGCTATGCCAAAGAGGTTGTACACTCATCGCATCACTTTGTTACTCTGCATTCGTGTTGATCCCTCAGGGATCCTTTGCTATGGAACTACTATTTGTGCAAATCTGTTAGAAGGAGTGAAGCAAAGCAAAACTGGAGGATTTTTTCCTTTGGTGTCTCTTTAGAAGAAAAAACGTAGGAATTTTATTCACTTGGACGTCCTTTTCAAATTAATATGCATGAAGAACAGAACTAATTGCATTATTGGCATAATAAGATTCTTATTTTTTTCATTTTCACGTGGTTTGACTTTAATTTGACCACGTTTCTCCATTCCTGTGTTCTTCCAATTCATGTGAACCAAACACCCAGGTTGACTGAAATCCTATGTTTCCAAATGCTCTGTTTTGCACGTGCATTCCTATCCTATTCCTGTGTTTTTCCTGTCCCTGCATTATAGAATCCTCCAATTATAAGGTTCCCTTACAGACTTACTTCATTTGCAGATAGGCGTCAAAGAAAACTCTGTGTGTTATGTCCTGCTCTTGCCGTGCCGTCATCCACCCCACCTGAGGTACACCATCGACAGAAGCGTTCACTGCAGCAGAGATCCCCCTGCAGACTTTCTTTCGCCGCCTCAGACCATCTTCCCCGTTGCCGGCAGCCATGCCATCTGCATTACTATCATCGACTGAGCAGATGAACCTGAGGACTACACAGTTCCGGAAGAGAGGTCACAGTCTTTTGTGTTTGCTTACGTTATACATCGGTTATTATTACCTGCTACTTTATCGTTCGAAGTTGAGTTTTGAAATGCCCATGGGTCTCATATAGAGCCAGCAACGAATAGTATCTGTCTACTATCTGGTTCATCTGGGGTCTTCTATGTGGCTCATGTTGGGTGGGCAACAAACAATAGATGATCCATTGTCTATCTTTTTAAACTGAAGCTATAATCTATCTGCTATAATTAGTTTTGGATCCATCCACTCATTTGCTACCACCAGTCTTGATTTTTGCATGCACCCCTTAGGCCTTACAAAATCTAACTATTTTTATTATTATGCATGTCAGATATTGTACACAATCGTACTGAACATGTAGAGAAAAAGAGAAGACCGTTGCGTGGGAATATAATGTCATGCAGATGCCACTCCATGGTGGGTGAAGTGGGGCCCCCCTCCTACATTTCCAGATTGTATTCTAGAGGAAGATAACTGTTCAGATGGGGATTCAGAAGGAGCCACCACGCCTGTTTACCACCTGAGGTGTTTGTTCTAACCTGGCATGGTGATGTTGGTCATATCATGCATATGGCACCTTGCATTGCTTACATTATACATCTTATATGTCACCAGCTTAGTTTAGATTTGCTTTGTGTGAATGCCACCTATTTGGTTTCTATATCATACTCCCACCATTCCTAAATATTTGTCTTTTTAGAGATTTCAACAAGTGACTACATACGGAACAAAATAAGTGAATCTACACTCTAAAATATGTCTATATACATTTGTATGTGGTAGTCCATTTGAAATATCTAAAAAGACAAATATTTAGGAACGGAGGGAGTATATGGGAATTATGCAATGCCATCTTCTTTATCCAGGCACCATATACGTGAATCATGCAATGCCATCCTGTTTAGCCAGTCATCGTATATGTGAATTGTATCGTGCCATATTTTTTTCCATAATGTATTCCATTTGTAAACAATGTTTATACATTCATCTACTCTTCCTGTGCATCAGCCATTTGAGTCGGTCATGGGAAAATCTGGAGTGAAAACAAGGTCTTCTGAGCAGTCAGTGCTACCCATCGATGCAGATTTCTTATTGGTTACAGATAGCTCCTCAGAGGAGGATTCAGAGACAGATGACCAGTCGTATTCCCCCCCCCCCCCGAGGTGCATGCTCTAACTTGGCTGGGTTATATTGCTCATGTCATGCATATGGTGTCTTGCATTGCCATGCCATCTGCTTAGATTAGACATGCTTTGTGTGAATGCCTCCTGCTAGCTTTCTATATCAGATATGCGAATTATGCAATGCCATGTTTTTCAGCCAGTTATCATATATGTGAATTATGCACCGCCATGGAGCCAGGCATCATATATGTGAATTATCTCATGCCATCTTTTTTTCATTACATATTCCATTTGTCGACAGTCTGTGTATATTGAACTACTCTTCATGTGTATCAGCCATTTGAGCCGGTTATGGAAAAATCTGGAGTGAAAACATGGTCTTCAGAGCAGGCAATGGTACCTGTTGAAGCATATATCTCGATGGTTACAGGGAGCTCTTCAGAGGAGGATTCAGAGACAGATGACCAGTCCTATATCCCACCTGAGGTGTATGCTCTAAGTTGCAATGTTTATATTTCTCATATGATGCATATGGTGTCTTGCATTGCTTAGTTTAGACATCATATGCACAATATTGAATTCCATTTGCTTAGTTTAGAGATCATACCTGCGAGTGCCAGCTGCTTAGTATATGAATCAATTATGTCAATTATATCATGCCATCCTGTATACTTAGACAACATGTATGTGGATTATTTCATCCCAACCTATTTTAGAAAGACATCATATAGTTTTGTCATGTCATCCTGTTTAGGTACTCATCATATGTTGAATTATGCTATTATATCCTGTTAAGTTATCAATCATATATCTGAAACTGTATCATGCTATCCTGTTTAGTTAGGCATCATATATGTGAAATTGTGTCATGCTGTCCTGTTTGGTTAGCCAAATATATGTGAATTACCACATCTGTCTATCATACAATGTCTGTACATTCAATTTCTTTTCTTGTTTATCAGCCATTTGAATTGGAGGGGGTGATGGCAGTATCTAAGGGAGCAAAAACCCGTTCTTCACAAAAGACAAAGCTATCCGTCGATGTAGATAGAACCATGGTTGTACTGGCCCACAAACTAGCCCCACCACACATAATCAAGACTCTTCCAGATTGCACACTTACACCGTTGGGCAGAGAACCAGCTACAACCCATCTAACCGCAACCCCAGCAGATAGTAACCCACTTCTAGTTGACAAAGCACCATGTCCACGATAGAGTACCCCCACACGAGAAGTTTGTAAAGCTACTGCAGTGCCCAAAGCACGAAGACCACCACAGCTAACCCAAACTCCACGTTTAAAGCGGAAGAGCAACTCTTCTCAGGTCAGATTCCGTAGCTATAGTCCATACCCATTTGCTGTTGCATCACTGTATTTACTCATACCAACTAGTTTTGAATTTGAAGGATCCAATTGAAACTCCAATGGCGCAACAAGTATGTTTTAAACCTATTTCTTTAACTGGATTGCTGTTCTAACTTCTTGCTCTATGTTGATTTCAGTTTAAGTTGTATAAACAGTTATGTTCTCATGTGATGCACATTACAAGTGCTGCCAATGCCGTGTAGTTTCTCACACTTATATTCTGTCTATGCTGCTGTGTCTTAAAAATATATGAGTTGAACTGTGTCTCTATCTTGATTAGGGAACATAAACTAGAATGATATGGACAATACAGTGACCATAGTACATAGATATATGTTTGTTTCATGCGGTTATCCTGTCCACCTTACTACTGAACCGATTTACCAAAATGAGTTTCGTATACTACAAGCTAAACCTGTGATGTGTCTGCTTGTTTCTCTTGTAGTATGCAAACAGAATATTGGAGAAGAGCACCCCACTATGCAATGGTAGAGAAAGTAATGCAGATAAGGTTCAAGATAGTGAGACAACCCTGTTGGTCTCCAAGAAAGGTGATAAAAATGATCTTGTAGACAGTGAGAAAACCCCACAGTCCTGCGTTGGTGTAGTGTTCGAGTTACTGGCCAGTACCGCTGGCACAAGCTCTTCGAACTCGCTGCCTGAATCACTTCGGCTTCTTCAGTCTCAGCTACAAGCTGAAAGGCATCAGTCAGCTGTGCTGCGGCAAGAAGCCGAAGGACTGAGGAAGTCCCTGCAGAATTCAAATGCGTACTTTCTTGTGCAACATCAATCGCTGGAGGATTTAAGTGCCAAACAAGAGAAAGTTAATAAGCTTGCTAAGCATCTTGCCAGCATTATGGGTACCCAGGATATTGTTTCTTGAACTCTTCTGAAGTGGTTTCAGTTCTGGACTTGTTTTGCCGCGACGTTTATATGCTGCTTTGTTCCCTATATTTGCACTGGTGGCGAACTTTGATGCCCAGTGGATGTAATATGTGTAATAGCCGTGATAGCCTAGCATAAGTTGCTTGCTTATTTATTTCCTTGTTGTCTTGTTTATTTGTTTGCTTGTAGTCAGTGCAGTTCTTTTTCCGCGGTTTCCTAATGGCTGCAATAACCTATTTTTTAAAACTAGGCCACAATAACCATGGGCTAATATTTACTATAGTGACACTGGGCCTCCTACAGGCCGTAGAAACAGTGGGCCTTCTACGGGCCGTAGAAACAATGGGCCTTCTACGGGCCGTAGAAACAATGGGCCTTCTACAGGTCGTAGAAACAATGGGCCTTCTATGGGCCGTCTCATCAATGGGCCTTATACGGGCCGTAATTGGCCAAACATGGGCCAAACAGACCGCATTATGGTCGTAAACGGGCTAGAGTTGGAATCGTCCGTTCATGGGCCGACCATAACGGGCCATCGTTAATTGTCCGTATTTGATGACGCTATGAAAACGACCCAACGTATTAACGGACCACAAATGGGCCGACTGTAACCATGGGCTGAATTTGGCCCACAAGCAGAAAATGACAGTAACGTGCCGTAAGTAAACGAATGCTGGAAATGAGCTTAAGAATAAATGGGCTCTGAGAAGGCCGAAAGATAACATGGGCTGGAAACGGCCCAACGGAATAACGGGTTGTTAATGGGTATAAAGTGATACACTGTTCATTACGGGCCAGTTTCACCACGGGCCATTAATGGGTGTAAAGTGATACACTGTTCATTACGGGCCAGTTTCACCATGGGCCGTTAATAGGCCAAGAGTTACAAAGGGCCTCATATGGGCCGAAAGACGTCATGGGCCATACATGGGCCAGAAGTGAAAACAGGTTGGAGTCATATTGGATGGCCCAGATGACACTACTGGGCCTAATTCGGATAGGGCGTAATGGGCCTTGGGTTAGCGGGCTGTAAATGGGCTATATGCGAACAGGCCATTAACAGGCTTTCCATGGGCCGGCCCGCCACCTTTTGACCAAGTCAAACAGGCCGGCCTTTTCATAGGAATGGGCCTCTGTTGGGTCGTGCCACGTGTCGATGTATCATTGGCGCCTCCTGTCCAATGAGTGGATGACATCTGTCCCAACGATGAGCCGACACGTGTTTCCTCCAGCCAATGATGATTTTACACGTGGAAAATCCCCATTAGTCGGTGCTGTTAACGGGTTATCGGATCCAAAACCCGACCCGATAGCTTAACGGCGTTCCGTTACGGTGGACGTCACGTATCGGTCACCCTTGACGAAAGCACTTCTGTGACGCGCGATTTATCGTCATGGAAGTGGACACCTCCGTGATGATAATTTTGGTAATGTCATGGAATACTTCTACGACAGCACATGTATGACTATCTTGATTCTGTCAAAAAATCGTCATGGATGTACATGCATGACAGAAAACGCGACCTACTGTGACAAACACGTATCATCACGGAAGTGTATTTTTTTGTAGTGACATGGCCGCACTTTATCCAATGTCTTGGTCCTGTATAGGAGGCGTCCTACGAGATGAACTAGGAAATTAGACTATGTGGTTTTATTGCTTTCTGTAACACCCCAAAAATTTAACCATGTTTTGATTATTAAAATTTTGCCAGGAGTTTCAAATTTTTGCTTCCTGGATTTTCTTTTGATTTCGGAATCCCTTTTTCTTTAATATTGTGGAGTTTTTACCCCAAGTAAAGGCCTTCCTAGATAATCATTGGACTTGTGTACCCTCTCAAGAAAAACAATTCTTTTATCAGTGGATTTATTTGCATAATTATTTTTCCCGAGCTTTATTCTTTTATAGAGATCTTCATAAGTTTTAGAGCCTCTTTTGCACTGCAACCATTTGATAAATGCATCTAAAATTTTCACCAAAATTTGGGGATGTCATGTGGTGTTTTTATATTACTCTCGTGCAATAATGTCTTTTATTTATTGAAAATTTTGAGCCCTACCCCAAGTTTTCTAAACTAGCCCAGTTGGTACCTTTGCACTACAACCCCTTTAAATAATTCTTTAAAAATTTTGCCAAGTATTTGGGGATGGCAGTAGAGGCATATAATTCATTTTCATGCAAAAACCTATGAATGTTCTTTGAAAAATTTGAGCAAATCATCCTCTTTTACTCTCTGGTCTAGTTTGGCACTTTCTACAGCAACCACATTTTTTATTGCTCTGTTACACATGACTCTTTTTCCTACTTATAGTCCTCCCTACAAAACCCTTAAGTCCAGGAGAGTGGACCTATTGGAGTATATTTAGTGCATAAAATGTTAGCCTATAGGTTCTGTCCAGAATTGATTTTCTCAAATATTTGTACTAACAAGTTTCTATATTTGACAAACTAACCTGGCCACCATCACCTGCACCTAATGAGACACTGATCTGGAGATTTTGGCCACTCCAAGAACTGCCTAGATGCCTCTAGCATTTTGTCAAACACCTTGTGTGCATGGCCAGTTTTGGCATGGTTTTTAGTTAGCATGATAAACGTGATCCCCTGACCAAACCATCATGTCCACTAATCCCCTAGCTAGTGATAACCTACCCCTGTTAATTTGTGTTTGCATCCAAGCCTCCTAGCTCACCAGGGCATTTCGTCGAACGGTCACCGTGCGTGCTCTGGGCGCGGCCAGAGCGCGCGTTTTGCACGTGTGTGCGCCCGAGCCGCCGCGTCCCACTGCCGCCTCCCCGCGCTCGTGCTGGCCACTCCCCTCGCACAGCCTGCATGCCCGACCCCTCCCTCGCCGCAGAGCCGCCCCTGGAGCCCTACAGCGCTGCCGTCAGGTTGGCCGTGGCCACTAGCGGCCGGCCACAGCAGGCCCCTGGCGTGGTAGCGCCTCCCGAGCCACCCGCGCGTGCCAGCTCGCCCCGTGAGCAGTGTGGAGTTCGTCGGAATGCGCCGGCCAGCGCCACGTCGCCCTGCTAGCTACAGTGAGGCGGTTCGCCGATCTAATCTCCGGCCGCCGCGGGAACCGACCTCGGCCTTCTATAAAAGGAACCCCTCGAGCGCGTCCACTCCCTCAGGCAACCTCACACCATCCTCCTAGTGCTTCCCTAGCCTGCAATCGACCTGGGAAGGCCATCTTCCCCGTCTCCGTCCATCGCGGCCGCCGCCGCCCTCCAGTGCCGTTCATCGCAACCAGGCCCTCCCCCGACCATCCAACACCACCACCCGACTCCCCTCGATCGTGCGGAGCTGCCCATCACCTCAGCCCCGACCGGGAGCCACCTTAGCCAAGACCCCCAATCCCTCCCGAAGCCATCTCCGCCGCGAGGCTCGCCGCCGGCGACTCCCTTCGTCCCCGCCGGCCAGTCGACCACCGGGAGGACCGCCCTGGTCTGGCGGATCTATACCTGTCCTTGGATCCCCGTGGGGAGCCACCGTTCGTCGGCGGCGATCACCGGAGCCCCGCCCCGCTCGGACAAAGGAGGAAGAAGAGCGCGTGCGACTGGTCAAACCTGACCAGTGGGCCCAAGGGACCCACTGTCAGTGACCCAGCGCCGGTCCACGTAGGCATAAGTGGAGACGTAAAATCCAGACTACGCCTTCGACGTGTCTAGTTTTCGAAACGTTTTTCTTTTGTCTGTTTTATTTTTAAAATAGAATTTGACCAAAACTTTGACTGGCTATAACTTTTTAAATATAACTCCAAATGAATTGATTCTTTTTCCTACCTCTCTCAAATATTGTCTAGTTTCTTTTCAGATTTATTTGAAAAAATTTAGACAACTTTTTTGTACTATTTTTAGAACTATGTATTAATTCAAATTTTTAAATAGGATTTTTGGAGAGAGAAGAAAACTTTCAAAAGTTTTGGAATGCACCCTGTCTCCCCACAACTCAAAGGCAAGAATTTTGAACCCTGGCATAATATTGTCTTGTGTTGTTTGTTACGGTTACAACACCTCTCGTCTCGGAGTTTTCGTTATCTTTTTGGTGATGATATGTTCAAACTCATGAGTGCCTATTGATGATTCATGCTGTTGGAGTTTGATATGTTTGGGATAGTAGTCACCATCATATGCCTTTCATGCATACCGGAAGGAACCCGGGAAAGCCTCGGTCTTGGGTAGACACGAGCTTGTCTCCGGTCGTCGTCGAGACGATTGTGTACGGTACGACATAGTGAGACATGATGAGTGGTGATTGTGTCTGTTGATTGAAACATATTTGTTATGCTAATCGTGTAGGTAACGCCTAAACCTCCTGAGTCGACCGTAGATCGAGTCTTGTTCCAGTAACCCCCATTCTTGTTTCGTGCTACCACTTGTCCCTGCCGTAGGTAGGGTACGGTTCAGTAAGTTGTCAACCCCTTTCTAGCACACACCGTACAGAGAGGCCATGGTGGAAGATACCGGCTAAATCCGGTAGGCATGCCACCTGGTCCGGGGGCATGGGTGTTTTCGGTTGTAGCCGAAGGGGGTAGCTCCCCTAGTTTGTGTGCGGTATAAATTTTGTGATCCCATGCTAATCGAGGTTGTAGCCTCCCCACTTAGAGTTTTGCTTAAACAGGTGTCATGGGTGATTCCAGACACCGATAAGTCAGGCTGGTGTGTGCGGTTAGGTGTGTTTTCAATTAATAGACTGTAGACGGAATTAGTCCGGATGGATTAACGAAATCCGTTACTCGTGGGTAAAGAGTACATCCTCTGCAGAGATTATATCTATTCGAATAGCCGAGTCCATGGTTAAGGACTACAGTCTGGGTTGGGTCAAGTGTTGGTCTTAGTGTCGGTCTTCGGAGGAAAAACTACTAAGACATGACATTGATTATGACCGGTGACATATGATGATTGTGATTATTATTATTGTGGACTAACTGTTTTCATTATTTGGTTTATTGAGTATCCCTGGGACGGTTCTACCTCCTGGATATTCACTGTGATTATTCGGTTATAAGCCCTTTATGTGGTGTCGCTGAGATGCCCGACTGCGGCATGCTTGTTATATGTTTACTTTATAAGCCCTTTATGTGGTGTCGCTGAGACGCCCGACTGTGGCATGCTTGTTATATGTTTACTTTATAAGCCCTTTATGTGGTGTCGCTGAGATGCCCGACTGCGGCATGCTTGTTATATGTTTAGTCTATAAGCTCTTTATGTGGTGTCGCTGAGACGCCCGACTGGGCCATGCTTGTTATTTATTTACTTTATAAGCCCTTTATGAGGTGTCGCTCAGACGCCCGACTGAGGCATTCTATCTCTACTCTATAATTACATTATTCGTATTTTTTGTGAATAACTTGCTTGCGTACATCAAGGATTTTATTTTATGACTGACGCTGCGATCATAAAATATTTCAGAGCATGATCATCATTTGTTATATTATACCCGTGTTCATGATGTTTGCGAGTACATTCAAAGTACTCACTGGCTTGTCCCTGGCTATTGTCTTGGCCAGATTTCTTGCTTGGAGAGGAGTGTTGCGATGACAGCCCCGGAACCTAATCAATGGTGATAGCAGCCTCACAAAGATAGGAGTTATCCAGGCCAGCTGTTCCTGTGGGAAATGGAGTTACACAGACGCTGATGACCACAAACCGCTTCCGCCATCAACCACTAGAAACCTTGTGTTGTACTCATAGGCCAGAATGGTCTTGTACTACATATTATGTATTTTGCTTGGAGTTATTGTATCAAGGTTGTGTCTCGCCAGCTGACAGTAATCCTGGGGCTGGTGAGCATAAGGGCCAATTTCTAGGAAATTAATATCCCGAAATCCGGTCCTGACAAACTTGGTGTCAGAGCCAGGCTGACCATTGGCTAATCCTATCTTAGCCAGGTCAATAAACCTAGGTTAACCAAACCACCAGACCATAACCTAACCTCGGCCAAGCTTCTCGCGTAAGATAGCCCCACAGGGACCCGACACCTTTTGGCAGTCGGTGCCCAACCTATCAGCCTCGCCTGTCGATCATGCGCCAGTGACCGACACCTAAATTGTTTCATTCACAAGCGTGCGAAGGAAGATTCTGCCCTCTTTTACTATAAAAAGGACATGCTAACCTCAACACAGCACAACACAACCTCTTCCCCAAACCGAGCCATAATGCCTGGCCCCATCGTGCACAATGAAACCACAGCAAACAACCTTGGAGGTTGTGTGACCGTGCTAGCAAACCTCACCCGCCATGCCTTTGCATTAGAGGAGCCTCCAGAATATGTTGTGTACCAAGGGCCCATGAGCGGTGAGAGCCGTCAATTCTGGGCCACTGTGCACATCTACGGTAGGGGCCTATCACCAGAATGCCCCTACAGGTTCACCGGAAGGACAACTTCCTTTGAGCCACAAGCCATCCAACTAGCTGCTCGAGAGGCTATAGTTCAACTCCGGCATTTGTCGCCCAGAGTTAACTGTTGTTCGTTCTACTACTACCCCAGCCGTGAAGGGTATGGTAGGCCACCCCAGGTTGTCAACGGAGATCACGAGACGAATCCTGCATTGTTGCATCTGGTGCGCTATGTAGGCGCCCTAGAGGAACTGTTCGATCAAATCACCCTTGATCTGATCGCAACTCGTGGGGAGCTGGTCCGCCGAGCCCCGACAAGAGGAGAAGATGAGGCCAACACCGACAATCCAGTCGTGCTATTCGAACACCCGATCGAGTCCTTGAGGACTGCCCCGGCCATCGACCAAAATACTTTGATGTCCCCAGAAGTGCTTCGTCGCCTTTTGGGAACACGCTCCAGCGGGATTGTGGCCAACAATCCCCGGGATGGTCATCATCGCTACCCCGACCCGGCAGCCCCTCAACCCCCTCCAGCTAACCCCGACGGTGAAGCCCGAGGAGGAGCCTCGACGTCCACAAGGCAGGCCCGTCTAGATATAAACGAGGTAGACTAAATCACTCGAGTAGTACCGAGTCCCGGTACGCCCACGCCCTGTAATTATGTAATCTTGCATCGACTTGAATAATCGCAGCCTGCTTATGTGTCTCTATTTTAAATAGTTGCCTTGCATAAATATGTTAGCATGCGGTTGCATTTTTTTTCCGGGCACAGCTACCAAAACCACACGGACGACTCCCACAGTAATACGTCACTTTTATGAGATATGTGTATCTGTAGCATTGACCCTGACCCCATGGAGCAGACTCGATAGACTAGTTACCCTTCACCGTGGTAAATAACCCAGCCCCAATGCTATATAAAAGGCCACCTCGTGACCTTGCAAGTACCCCTCACTTTGAGCACCACTCGCACAACCATTTCCATTGCCATGGCGAGCCCTAGCATTTATCTAAGAACTCCAGATGCAACTCCAGGTAGCTTTGTTAAAATCTTATGGGACTTTACCTGCAGTACCATGAGTGCTATCCATCCACCCCAGTACGAGTTGCTCAAATCGAGGATCACCCCATCCACCTCGAAATATTGGGCAGTGGTGCACGTCCCTCCCGCAAACCCAAACCAAGACCCCACGGAAGCTTCCTTCATGGGGAAATCTATGCCGACCCCACATATGGCCATAGAAGCTGCTGCGTATGAGGCGCTTACTCGCCTTCGATTCGCGGTACCCTATGCAAGCGAACGGGGGTATTATTATTTCCCGAGTCGTGCAGCACCCGGAGAAGTAACATCTTTTCCCGGTGGACGAATCGAGAGAGACCCAGTACTGGCCAACCTTGCCCAGTATGTCATCGCTCAAGAGCGTTTGACCCAGCGAGTAATGGGCTATCTCCAGAGCCTCGCTGATTTGAATCCTCAGATCGCCATCAGCAGACCACTGAGGCCCAACTAGGAAAGACACATTCATCGACTGGTCAACCACTTCCCCCGATAGAAGAAGAGTGTGCCCCAATCCCAGAGACATTTTCTCAGGACCCTGTCCAATTACCATTTTCGTTGTAGATGTCATTGCTGTGTTGGTCCCTGCATGTATTTATGTGTTGCAACTTATGTGTGGTATCCTATATTTGTGCGATGAATTGAATCTTTAGTTTCAATCAATGTGAGTGATTTCTTCTACGGAAAAAATTTATTAACTGTTTTCACTCTCAGTAAATCCTGAATTGAGATTTATCCCTGAGTTATTGCAACATATATTTCTTCACGAAATAGATTTTTTTTATTATTCACGCAGCGCCATGCCAGCAGACTCGCGACCCCAACCATGCGACCAAGTGCAAATCCACGTGCGCATTTTGCACCAAGCTAATCACCTCCCTAACACCCCCACAGTCTCAGAGGGAGAGATTTGTGAGTAATTACTCAGGTACAAGTTACCTTCGGCACCCTGACTGCAATTAGCACCTGACAACGCACCTAATCATCGTGATCACCGCCACCGCGGAGAGCTAACACTCGAGCGGCCGCATCACGACGATCATTGAGGATCATCACACACAGGAGCACGGAGAACCCCAGCAATGCCGCCAACCCTCCGCACATCAGGATCACGTACCAGTCCGGCATCACCTCCGCCATTAGAGCCTCGTCTTGAGCTCCTGCAGACAGAGATGAAGGAGAAGGGAGGAGAAGGAGAAGCGAGGTCAGGTGGAGGAAGAAGAAGGAGCACCGCGGTCGTTTTATAGCTCGATATCGGTGTCCGGTGGGCGAAGTCCACCAGCGCCGCTCGTTGCTCGATCGCTGGTGTTCGGAGGCCAATCCGCGAGCAGTGCCGACAATGCACTGGCCCGCGAGGTGAGTGCATGCTGCGCTGGCAGCTAGCACGCCGCACACTACCACAGTACGGCCTAGATGCCCTACGAGCTAGACGTCGCCGGTGGTGAAAGCGCGGGAAAGCGCGCGGGAGAGAGGAAGAAGAGAGAGCCAGATGTAGAGAAAGAGACCGACAGTGGGCCCCGGGTCCACCTATCAGCCACAGAGTGCACTATGCTCTCGGGTACGACCAGCATATTTTTCAGTAATTTAGAAGTTTATTCTAAATTTACTATAACCAATAGTAGAAAGTGACCATAAATTTTTCCACGCAACGCCAGTATACCGCATGGTAGTTTTACACCACTTATTGCCCACTCACTATAGCTACGTTTTAAATACAGGAGTAGGATGGTTATTTTTGTGATAGTAGGAGTAATTTTTTTTCAAAACAACCCTTATCAAATCTCGTGGACGAGATTTTTCTTAAGGGGGGTAGTGTTGTAACACCCCAAAAATTTAACCATGTTTTGATTATTAAAATTTTGCCAGGAGTTTAAAAATTTTGCTTCCTGGATTTTCTTTTGATTTCAGAATCCCTTTTTCTTTAATATTGTGGAGTTTTTACCCCGAGTAAAGGCCTTCCTAGATTATCATTGGACTTGTGTACCCTCTGAAGAAAAAAAATTCTTTTAACCGTGGATTTATTTGCATAATTATTTTTCCTGAGCTTTATTCTTTTAAAGAGATTTTCATAAGTTTTAGAGCTTCTTTTGCACTGCAACCATTTGATAAATGCATCTAAATTCACCAAAATTTGGGGATGTCATGTGGTGTTTTTATATCACTCTGGTGCAATAATATCTTTTATTTATTGAAAATTTTGAGCCCTACCCCAAGTTTTCTAAACTAGCCCAGTTGGTACCTTTGCACTACAACCCCTTTAAATAATTCTTTAAATTTTTTGCCAAGTATTTGGGGATGGCAGTAGAGGCATATAATTCATTTTTATGCAAAAACCTATGAATGTTCTTTGCAAAATTTGAGCAAATCATCCTCTTTTACTCTCTGGTCCAGTTTGGCACTTTCTACAGCAACCACATTTTTTATTGCTCTGTTACACATGATTCTTTTTCCTACTTATATTCCTCCCTACAAAACCCTCAAGTCCAGGAGAGTGGACCTATTGGAGTATATTTAGTGCATAAAATGTTAGCCTTTAGGTTCTGTCCAGAATTGATTTTCTCAAATATTTGCACTAACAAGTTTCTATATTTGACAAACTAACCTGGCCAACATCACCTGCACCTAATGAGACACTGATCTGGAGATTTTGGCCACTCCAAGAACTGCCTAGATGCCTCTAGCATTTTGTCAAACACATTGTGTGCATGGCCAGTTTTGGCATGGTTTTTAGTTAGCATGATAAACGTGATCCCCTGACCAAACCATCATGTCCACTAATCCCCTAGCTAGTGATAACCTAGCCCTGTTAATTTGTGTTTGCATCCAAGCCTCCTAGCTCACCAGGGCATTTCATCGAACAGTCACCGTGCGTGCTCTGGGCACGGCCAGAGCGCGCGTTTTGCACGTGTGTGCGCCCGAGCCGCCGCGTCCCACTGTCGCCTCCCCGCGCTCGTTCTGGCCACTCCCCTCGCACAGCCTGCACGCCCGACCCCTCCCTCGCCGCAGAGCTGCCCCTGGAGCCCTACAGCGCCGCCGTCAGGTCGGCCGTGGCCACTAGCGGCCGGCCACAGCAGGCCCCTGGCGTGGCAGCGCCGCCCGAGCCACCCGCGCACGCCAGCTCGCCCTGTGAGAAGTGTGGAGTTCGTCGAAATGCGCCGGCCAGCGCCACATCGCCCTGCTAGCTACAGCGAGGCGGTTCGCCGATCTTATCTCCGGCCGCCGCGGGAACCAACCTTGGCCGTCTATAAAAGGAACCCCCCAAGCGCGTCCACTCCCTCAGGCAACCTCACACCATCCTCCTAGTGCTTCCCTAGCCTGCAATCGACCTAGGAAGGCCATCTTCCCCTTCTCCGGCCAGCGCGGCCGCCGCCGCCCTCCGGTGTCGTTCATCGCAACCAGGCTCTCCCCCAACCATCCATCACCACCACCCGACTCCCCTCAATCGTGCGGAGCCGCCCATCACCTCAGCCAAGACCGGGAGCCACCATAGCCCAGACCCCCAATCGCTTCCGGAGCCATCTCCGCCGCCAAGCTTGCCGCCGGTGACTCCCTTCGTCCCTGCTAGCCAGTCGACCACCGGGAGGACCGCTCTGGTCTGGCGGATCTATCCCTGTCCTTGGATCCCCGTGGGGAGCCGCCGTTCATCGGCGGCGATCGCCGGAGCCCCGCCCCGCTCGGACAGAGGAGGAAGAAGAGCGCGGGCGACTGGTCAAACCTGACTAGTGGGCCCAAGGGACCCACTGTCAGTGACCCAGCGCCGATCCACGCAAGCATAAGTGGAGACGTAAAATCCAGAGTACGCCTTCGACGTGTCTAGTTTTCGAAATGTTTTTCTTTTTTGTGTTTTATTTTAAAAACATAATTTGACCAAAACATTGACTGGCTATAACTTTTTAAATATAACTCCAAATGAATTGATTCTTTTTCCTACCTCTCTCAAATATTGTCTAGTTTATTTTTCAGATTTATTTGAAATTTTTCAGACAACTTTTAATACTGTTTTTAGAGTTATGTATTAATTCAAATTTTTAAATAGGATTTTTGGAGAGAGAAGAAAACTTTCAAAAGTTTTGGAATGCACCCTGCCTCCCCACAACTTAAAGGCAAGCATTCTGAACCCTGGCATAATATTGTCGTGTGTTGTTTGTTACGGTTACAACACCTCTCGTCTCGGAGTTTTCGTTATCTTTTTGATGATGATATGTTCAAACTCATGAGTGCATATTGATGATTCATGCTGTTGGAGTTTGATATGTTTGGGATAGTAGTCACCATCATATGCCTTTCATGCATACTGGAAGGAACCCGGGAAAGCCTCAGTCTTGGGTAGACACGAACTTGTCTCCGGTCGTCGTCGAGACGATTGTGTCCGGTACGGCATAGTGAGACATGATGAGTGGTGATTGTGTCTGTTGGTTGAAACATATTTGTTATGCTAATCGTGCAGGTAACACCTAAACCTCCTGAGTCAACTGTAGATCGAGTCTTGTTCCAGTAACCCCCATACTTGTTTTGTGCTACCACTTGTCCCTGCCATAGGTAGGGTACGATTCAGTAAGTTGTCAACCCCTTTCTAGCACACACCATACAGAGAGGCCATGGTGGAAGATACCGGCTGCATCCGGTAGGCATGCGACCTGGTCCGGGGGCATGGGTATTTTCGGTTGTAGCCAAAGGGGGTAGCTCCCCTAGTTTGCGCGCGGTATAAATTTTGTGATCCCATCTAATCGAGGTTGTCGCCTCCCCACTTAGAGTTTTGCTTAAACAAGTGTCATGGGTGATTCCAGACACCAATAAGTCAGGATGGTGTGTGCGTTAGGTGTGTTTTCAATTAAAAGACCGTAGACGGAATTAGTCCGGATGGACTAACGAAATCCGTTACTCGTGGGTAAAGAGTACATCCTCTGCAGAGATTATATCTATTCAAATAGCCGAGTCCATGGTTAAGGACTACAGTCTGGGTTGGGTCAAGTGTCGGTCTTAGTGTCGGTCTTCGGAGGAAAAACTACTAAGATAGGACATTGATTATGACCGGTGACATATGATGATTGTGATTATTATTATTGTGGACTAATTGTTTTCATTATTTGGTTTATTGAGTATCCGTGGGATGGTTCTACCTCCTGGATATTCACTGTGATTATTCGGTTATAAGCCCTTTATGTGGTGTCGCTGAGACGCCCGACTGCGGCATGCTTGTTATATGTTTACTTTATAAGCCCTTTATGTGGTGTCGCTGAGACGCCCGACTGCGGCATGCTTGTTATATGTTTACTTTATAAGCCCTTTATGTGGTGTCGCCGAGACGCCCAACTGCGGCATGCTTGTTATATGTTTACTTTATAAGCCCTTTATGTGTTGTCACTGAGACACCCGAGTGCGGCATGCTTGTTAATTATTTACTTTATAAGCCCTTTATGAGGTGTCGCTCAGATGCCCGACTGAGGCATTCTATCTCTATTCTCTAATTACATTATTCATATTTTTTGTGAATAACTTGCTTGCGTACATCAAGGATTTTATTTTATGACTGACGCTGCGATCATAAAATATTTCAGAGCATGATCATCATTTGTTATATTATACCCGTGTTCATGATGTTTGCGAGTACATTCAGAGTACTCACTGGCTTGTCCCTGGCTATTGTCTTGGCCTGATTTCTTGCTTGGAGAGGAGCGTTGCGATGACAGCCCCGAAACCTAATCAATGGTGATAGCAGCCTTGCGAAGATAGGAGTTATCTAGGTCAGCTGTTCCTGTGGGAAATGGAGTTCCACAGACGCTGATGACCACAAACCGCTTCCGCCATCAACCACTAGAAACCTTGTGTTGTACTCATAGGCCAGAATGGTCTTGTACTACATATTATGTATTTTGCTTGGAGTTATTGTATCAAGTTTGTGTCTCGCCAGCTAACAGTAATCCTGGGGCTGGTGAGCATAAGGGCCATTTTCTGGGAAATTAATATCCCGAAATCCGGTCCTGACACTTTCACTTAGCCATAGGAGTCCGTTGGTGGGGCTAAGTACTAGACCCTGTTGCATGAACGGAAATCCGGATTACGGTGCCTTTGCAACACGGCTGGTCGAATCCCAGCCCTTCGTATAACACTCCATAAATCATGAATGATTTGTAGTATAACACTAAGTCACCGAATCGCTGACCAGCTCTTGCATATCATGACGGCCAGTTTTTGGCTTTCTCTACTGAGGTAGTTGACTGGACGAACCAGAAATACAACCATAGTAGTTCTCCCTTTACTACCTTAGCCGAACTTGTGGAACGTAAGGTGGTAAACACAAGAGCCGGGCAACCCAACTATAGACCAAAGACATGATTCGGAGCCGATGCATATAATGCAATATCCAGGACGCCAAAGAGTTCCCTATAGGTGTTCGGACTTAAGAGTTTGCGGGGCCGAATACTGCCCCTGGTATGAAAGCCATGCCAAAGCGCGAACGTCAGTCGAAATCAAGGAGGGAATACGGATGATAAGACAGTACAAGAACCCATCAAAGGGTGGTGATCATCTGCTTCCTTTATATCCTTATTAGTACGCCGAGGTGTGTTTTGATAGACAATGCCATTAATATAAATGTCATGTTACATGCCTAAAAATTTACATAAGGGAAAGTTTAGCACATGGCCTAAAAGTAATGGCTCAAAGACTCTAGTCATGCCCTGCCGCACATCTGTGCCGTTTCTCCTTAGTAACAAATCCTTTGATAGGGGTATTTGAAGGTTGGCCATAAAGAAGGGAAAAGCTATCCTTGAAAGGACCCCCTGATCCAACCATACAGCTAATAGGGCTCTTAATGAACCTGCAGTGAAACAAAGTATGAGGTTCAAATAGGCTCAAGTCGTACTATGGACTTTTTCCGTTTGAGTGCGTAGTTATGTACACGCGGTACATAAGCCGCAACCTTATCGGGCGGTCGGCGGAGGCCGAACTGCTAATCGAGGTCCGGATTCATCGATGTATAGCAGCGATGTGCGGACCGAACTCATTTAGAGATATCATTGGCTTTAGTGTCTAATGAATTATTCAGCTTGATGAGGCCGCCATACGCCTCGGCCGCAAGGGCCGCGGTGTGCTCTTCAGTACGGATGGAGCGCTCCATATTACCGTTGATTGTAATAACGCCACGTGGTCCACACATTTTAAGCTTCAAATAATCATAGTGCGGGACTGCATTAAAGCGGGTGAAAGCAGTTCGTCCGAGCAGTGCATGATAACCACTGCGGAAGGGGACAATGTCGAAGATCAGTTCTTCACTTTGGAAGTTGTCTGGGTAGCCGAATACTACCTCCAGTATTAATAAGCCCGTGCAAATGGCCTCCACGTCGGGTATTGCACCTTTAAAGCTAGTGTTACTAGGCTTTAGGAAGATATTTAATGGCATGGAGCTCATCTCCACGAGCCATATGAATGTGGAGAAGACAATCTTCGATGCAGACGGCCAGATCCATTGTTCCATCGTACTGCTCGATATTTACGGGTTTAAACCCTTCCAGAAACTGGTGCTGCATTACCTCATCGGTAAAACACATAGGGTGTGCGGCACTGATACGTCCATTTTGCATCATGCTTTTATATCAATATTTATTGCATTATGGGCTGTATTACACAGTATATCTCAATACTTATGGCTATTCTCTCTTATTTTACAAGGTTTACCATGAAGAGGGGGAATGCCGACAGCTGGAATTCTGGTTGGAAAAGGAGTAAACATTGGAAACCTATTCTGCACAGCTCCAAAAATCTTAAAACTCCACGAAACTTATTTTTGGAATTAATAAGAATTATTGAGCGAAAGAAACATCAGAGGGGGCCCACACCCTGGTCAGGAGGGTGGGGGGCGTGCCCACCCCTACTGGGCGCACCCCCTTGTCTCCTGGGCCCTCTAGTGGCCCTCTGGTGTCCATCTTCTGCAATACGAAGGCTTTTACCCTGGAAAAAATTGTGGGCAAGCTTACGGGACGAAACTCCGCCGCCACAAGGCGGAACCTTGACGGAACCAATCTAGAACTCCGGCGGAGCTGTTCAGCCGGGGAAACTTCCCTCCGGGAGTGGGAAATCATCACCAATGATCCTCTCACCGGGAGGGGGTCAATCTCCATCAACATCTTCACCAGCACCATCTCCTCTCAAAACCCTAGTTCATCTCTTGTACCCAATCTTGTATCAAAACCACAAATTGGTACCTGTGGGTTGCTAGTAGTGTTGATTACTCCTTGTAGTTGATGCTAATTGGTTTACTTGGTGGAAGATCATATGTTCAGATCCTTAATGCATATTATTACTCCTCTTATTATGAACATGAATATGATTTGTGAGTAGTTACGTTTGTTCCTGAGGACATGGGTGAAGTCTTGCTATTAGTAGTCATGTGAATTTGGTATTCGTTCGATATTTTGATGAGATGTATGTTGTCTTTCCTCTAGTGGTGTTATGTGAACGTCGACTACATGACACTTCACCATTATTTGGGCCTAGAGGAAGGCATTGGGAAGTAATAAGTAGATGATGGGTTGCTTGAGTGACAGAAGCTTAAACCCTAGTTCATGCGTTGCTTCATAAGTGTCTGATTTGGATCCATATGTTTAATGTTGTGGTTAGGTTTACCTTAATACTTCTTTTGTAGTTGCAGATGCTTGCAATAGGGGTTAATCATAAGTGGGATGCTTTTCCAAGTAAGGGCAGTACCCAAGCACCGTCCACCCACATATCAAATTATCAAAGTACCGAACGCGAATCATATGAGCGTGATGAAAACTAGCTTGACGATTATTCCCATGTGTCCTCGGGAGCTCTTTTCTCATTATAAGAAATTGTCCAGGCTTGTCCTTTGCTACAAAAAGGATTGGGCTACCTTGCTGCACTTTATTTACTTTATTTACTTGTTACTCGTTATAATTTATCTTATCACAAAACTATCTATTACGTACAATTTCAGTGCTTGCAGAGAAAACCTTACTGAACACCGCTTATCATTTCCTTCTGCTCCTCGTTGGGTTCGACACTCTTACTTATCGAAAGGACTATGATAGGTCCCCTATACTTGTGGGTCATCAAGACTCTTTTCTGGCGCCGTTGCCGGGGAGTGTAGCGCTTTTGGTGAGTGGAAATTGGTAAGGAAACATTTATTTAGTGTGCTGAAATTTTCTGTCACTTGTTACTATGGAAACTAATCCTTTGAGGGGCTTGTTCGGGGTATCTTCACCCCGACCAGAAGAGCAAAGAGTTGCTCCTCAACCTACTGAACCTACTGAAAATATTTACTTTGAGATTCCTTCGGGTATGATAGAGAAATTGCTAGCTAATCCCTTTGCGGGAGATGGTACATTGCATCCCGATTTACACCTTATCTTTGTGGATGAAGTTTGTGGATTATTTAAGCTTGTAGGTATTCCTGATGATGTTGTCAAAAGGAAGGTCTTCCCTTTATCTTTGAAGGGAGATGCATTGACATGGTATAGGCTATGTGATGATATGGGATCTTGGAATTATAAACGATTGAAGTTGGAATTTCACCAGAAGTTCTATCCTATGCATCTTGTTCATCGTGATCGTAATTACATATATATTTTCTAGTCTCGCGAAGGAGAAAGCATCGCTCAAGCTTGGGGCAGGCTTAAATCAATGTTATATTCATGACCCAATCATGAGCTCTCTAAAGAAATGATTATTCAAAAATTTTATGCTCGACTTTCTCCCAATGATCGCAACATGCTCGATACTTCCTGTGCTGGTTCTTATATGCTGAAGACTATTGAATTCAAATGGGACTAATTGGAAAGAATTAAATGCAACTCTGAAGATTGGGGTTCCGATGATGGTAAGGAGTCAGGTATGACACCTAAGTTTGATTGTGTTAAATCTTTTATGGATACCGATGCTTTCCGTGGATTTAGCGCTAAGTATGGAGTTGACTCTGAGATAGTAGCTTCTTTTTGTGAATCTTTTGCTACTCATGTTGATCTCCCTAAGGAGAAGTGGTTTAAATATAATCCTCCCTGTCGGATTTCGGGTTCCGGCAGACCCTCAATATTCGAACTCTGGGGTGCACGCGGAGATCACACCTACTGACTACCCGTGTCTCGTCGCCTCGCAAGGATCTAAACTACACGAAGAACAACACAAAGGACACAAGATTTATACTAGTTCGGGCCACCATTGTGGTGTAACACCCTACTCCAGTGTGTGGTGTGTGGATTGCCTCTGGGCTGATGATGAATAGTACAAGGGAGAACAGCCTCACGAGGGTCTGTTCTTGGCTGGTGCCATGAACTGCTAGGGGGAGTTCAGTCGCTTCTCTCTCTCTCTCTCTCTCTCTCTCTCTCTATCTTTCTATCCTTGTTCTTTAGATGCCTCTACCTTGTGGGTGGCTAGTCCTATTTATAGGCGGAGGCCCTAGGCCTCTCCCCAAATATTGAGCGGGAAGGGCGCCAACAATTGGCCATTTTGAAGGGGAACATCTAGTACACTTATCCTGACTAAAGTTGGTCCTCGCCTGCCAAAGACCCTAACGATGACGCCGGCTTGGGCTCCACGATGACCTCCGTTCTGCCATCCTGCTGGTCTTGGTCTTGTTGCACCGAAATGGTTGCCTTTGCTTGATACTCTTGCCTGCGCTTGTCCCCTTTGCACCAAAGAGGAAACAAGGACTCTGCGTAGGCCGGCGCCCGCCTGACCTTGGTCGTCATGGCTTGCGTCATGAGCACCTCGCGAGGTACCCCGCCTTGATCTCTCCGCCTCCTCGCGAGCCAGCATGACGAGGCCGTGCCCGAGGAAGCCTCCTGTCATCCGCCCCGAGGCTTGGCCCCTCGCGAGGGTCTTGAGCATGTGTTGATGAAGATGGGCCGTACTGGGATACTCCTTGAGCCACACCGCAGGCCGCAGGCAGGAAAGTCTGGGTACCCCCATTCCCAGAATGCCGACAGTAGCCCCCGGGCCCAAGGCGCGCCCGGACTTGGCTTAGCAGGGAAGCGAAGGGGCAAGTACGAAGCACCGCGGGTCCCATCAGCCTGCGGCCTTGGGCGCCGCGTGGCGGTTGATTGGACGTGGGCGTCTTGGCTCCCCACGACACCTCGGCAATTGCTCGAATTGATAAGGGAGCGGTACCCGTCTAGGCTTACCTTCTTTGCCTTCTCCTTCTCTGCCCAGATCCCCTTTCTTGCTCCTATCCTTCTTGCTTCCGAAATCCCCAGATCTACTCCAACCCCGCATCCTAACAAGGCATGGCACCTCGCCAGACCCCAGCCGGAGCATGGTACTCGCCCGCTCTGGATCCTCCGAATGTGTCGGAGAAGAACCTTGCTCGGACGCGCCAGATGATGGCGGCACAAGGCAACGACGGGGCAGCCGCGCTCAAGGTTGGCTCCGCCCTTCCTGAGGGCAGGGGAAGCACATTCTACCGGCTCTTCGTTAGCGCCATCGCCGCTGGTCTGGTGCCCCCCTTTTCCGAGTTCTTCCTTTCTGTTCTCCACCATTACGACCTGCAAGCTCTGCACCTCCATCCCAACTCTGTTCTTCTCCTGGTGATTTTCGCCTACTACTGCGAGGCTCATGTTGGGTAAGGCCCTCGGTGGCCTTGCTGTGCCATTACTTTTACCTCCGGGTCTCTCGCGGCCCCATCACCGCATGCACGAGCTTCATCGCGTATGGCAGCTCCAATGCCATCTCGAAGCCTGAGAGAGGATTGAGGGCTTCAGGAGCAAGTGGGTCATGGTGGATGCTGGGCGCATCCACTCCCGGTTGATTCTGCCCACGGGGCAGCCCAAGTCTATTGACGATTGGTCCCGCGCGGAGCTCGTTGATCCCCGTGTGAAGCCAGTGCTGGAGAGGATGGACGCGGACCTGCGGCCGGACAACATGGCGACGGCGAAACTGACCGGGGCGTCGCTCCTGAGGGAGTTCCTGGAGCACCGGGTGGCTCCTCTCCAGGAATACTC
>NC_041389.1:182379659-182392662 GCF_002162155.2 Triticum dicoccoides
GGGGGCGATACCGCCCTTCGCCCGAACCTCGAAGTCCTGGCCGACGAAGATCTGGCCGCGGTCCTCCAATCCTTGGTTGGGGGTGACGTGGCGAGACTGGAGGGTGCTCCTGTGCCCCAGTTCCTTCGGGAGGATTGGGAGCAGGTGGTGAACTCCATGTCCGCTTTCCACGGGGACGGGCCTGTGCCCGCGGAGGTTCCTGAGGACCCGGCGGCCCTGGCAACAGTGAACGTATCCTCCGGCGACTCCAGCAGAGAGGAGGAAGAAGAGGAGCAGGAAGAGGAGCCCGATTCTGAGGCGACCGACGAGGAGTCTAGAGAGCCCCTCCCTCGGCACAGGTCCCGCATTCTTCGCCTCATACTGGATGACGACGAGGATGGCGACGAGCGAGGTGGCGAGAGCTCGCTCCTGATCCCGAAGAAGGACAGGACGGGGCTGGTTCCCCGCAGGTCTGCTCCGGCTCCGAGGCGATCTGCAGACGCGCCTCCTGCTCCTGAGCCTCTTGAGGTCGATCCCAGCACCCGGCTCTCGGGCTTCAAGTTCGGCCTGAGGTTGCTTGAGTCCGCGAGCAATGACCAGTAAGTGCTTGATTCTCGTTTTGCTTTTTGCTTCGTTATTGAGGCTTGACGTCCATGTTCCTTGGCTAGGTCGGCGCCTGCGGCGAAAAAGCTGAAGGGGGCTCCTGAGGCTTCGTCCGGGGCAGCACCTCCATCAGCGGGAGAAGGGGGTGGAAAGACGCAGGACTCTCCTGCCCGGTCATCCTCGCGAAGCCTGGCAGTGCTAGCTGGGGCGAGCACAGCCCCCATGGCCCAAGCGACTCCCGAGGTGTCCTTGCCCGACGCCACTGCCGCGGTCGTCGGGGCGCAGAAGGTCCCGACTCATGATGTTGTGATTACGGTGCCCTCTTCTCCCCCTACTCCGCCAACTGCCATCTCTCCGACTCCTTCTACTGTCCTGGATCGTGCTGCTGCTGAGCTGGACCGGCTGCGGAAAGATCTTCTGGACCCTCGCTTGGTGGCCGGGTGCTTGGAGCTGGTCTCCGGCTGGGTTCACTCTGATGCTTCAGTCTGAGCGGCACTGGCTCAGGCCGCGACGGCTTGCGATGAGGAGAAGCAGGCCATCCTTGAGGCCAAGGCCACTTGCGACGCCGCCTTGGGTGAGGTTGCGGATGTCCAGGGTCGCTACAATGTGCTGGAGAGCGAGCTGCAAGGCCTGCGCGACCAGCTCGCCAAGGAAGCCCGTGTCCGCGAGGAGAAGGAGGAAGACATGAAGGCTCATGAAGCGGCCGCCAAGGACCGGGATGCCAAGCTTGATGAGCGCCATGGCCGCTTAGGTGCGCTGGAGCAGGCGTTGGAGGCTAAGAGGATCGAGCTGGACGGCAAGGCGCGGGTCCTGGACGAGGACCGCGTGGCCTTCGCGAAGCTGGAGGAGAAGGCTCGCACCTTGCTGAAGTCGCTTTATGATAGCGGCCTGGAGAGCCCACTGGCCGGCGCCGAGGACGGCCCTGCCAAGTTGCTTCCCTTCCTGGTCCGCGCCCTCGAAGATGTCGCCCTTGGCCTTGGCCCGACGGCTGAGGCCGAGGCCGTGTCCTTTCTTCTGCAGTGCTGACGCGCATCTTCACCCATGTCTACCTCCGTGACCCCAGTGTTGACCTCGACAGCCTGCTGGAACCTGTGAGTGGCGAGCTTGCCGCCGTCGCTGCTGAGGCTGTGAAGGGTTGAGCGGAGGCTCTGCTGGCGAAGTTCTGGGCCTTCAGCACCAAGCCCAAGCGAGGCGCTGCCGATCCCGAGGCTCCACGAGGCAAAGTTGCCCAGCGCAGCTCCGTCACCAGCGATGGCACTGCCAGAAAGTGACTCCTTCGCGGCTCCCGTCCTGCTTTTAGCTCCTGCAACATGCATCATGCCTCGTGGAGGCGTTTAAACTTGTGTTTGGCATTGTCAAAGCACTCTATGGACTGTAATATTTGCTTTTGAATTCCTTGAGATTTGCGCTTTTCCTTCCTACTTGCTTGTGTTCTACGTCGGCAGAGCCCGGCCCCGCCCATACCTCAGCCGCCGTTAGCCCCGACCGAAAACCAGGATGGGACCAAGGAGTGACGGACTATATGACAAGTTAGGCTCCTGAGTCGCGATGCTCAGGAGTCCCCCTTGATGTTCAAACGGCCTTCGTACCTTGGCTCCGCTCGGGGGGAGGCGTGCGACGAACCAGGCCCGAGGGGCCTGGCTGGGTGGCGTGCGCCTGGGCGTGACCCAGGCGTAGCCCCCGTGCCCAGCCCCCTCGCACGGCACTCCCGAGGGGAGGCGTTACGGTGGGGGCGGACATTGAGCTCTGGGCTCCCTGAGGTTGATGTGGCCGGGGGCCACCCTCAGTTGTTTATCACCAGCGCAGAGCATAGCGCTTCCGTATGTGTACGGGCATAGCCGCTCCTCGGCAGTGTCGTCAGCCAGCGCAGAGCATGGTGCTTCCACTGGCGCGTGGGAGGGGGCTCCCCTTCGGGAGGAGCCCCTGGGGCGTGTACAACCCCGCCCTGACACATGGCTGGCACGACAGGGCCTGACGAGGTGTATCTGGGCACCCGTGAGCCAGCGCGGGACTCACGGGGCCCTACCTCAAGGCGGGTTATGCCTGGCTCTGGGCCTTTACTTGTAATGTGTTCCTGTAGATTTGGTTAGATGCCGGCACTCTATGTCCTCGGGTCACGGCCCTCGAGCGGGCTCAGCCGTCGCTGGTATGCCAGGTCGTGATGCCGTGGACAAGGCCAGAGGGTGAGGGCTGGAGAGCCAGTAAGAGCCCATGAGTTGCGATGCTCAGGTACCCCCCTTTAACGTGCAAGCGGCCGACATGAAGGAAGAAGGGTGCCGTGGACAGGCATCAAGTAATGATCATGACTCAAATAAACGCGAGAGGAAACGTGCCACTGGGTCTGGCCCGGGTGGCTTGGGGATGATGTAGCCCGAGGGGCGCCCCTGATAAAGTAAACTAGAAACATGAACTAAAGAGATACATGCCGCAGGGACGGACCCAGGCGGCCTGGGAATGATGCAGCCCTGGGGGGCGCTCCCAGCTGAAAACGAAACTCGAAGGATGTCACCTGATGATGCTGAAGATGAAGGGGTGCTGAAGTAGCGGACGGCGTGCGCTGCGGAAGCCGATCTTCACGAGCCCCCAGGCCCAGGAGCCTCGGGAGGCTCCAGGGGCGCTGGTGGCTCCTCGCGGACCATCTCCATCTCCGCCAGGACTGCAGAATGCCTGACCGCTTGAGCCTCTAGGATGCTCCTCATGAGGCGCTGACGCACAGCAGCCGCGTTCGGCAGGCCGCAAGGCATGTGAACATAGCTGTGGGGTGGACCTTTGCAGCGTCCCACGCATGAGGGACAGAGGCGCTCCTGAGAGGCGGCTCGGTTGAGTCCTGGTATGTCGATGCAGACGCGCAGCCCATGATCCTCGCCTGGATGGGGAGCTACGGCGGGTAAGCGGCGGCTGCCACTCATGACTCTTGACTCCTGCAGCTCCTGAATGATCCCGCTGACGAACTCCCGAGGGTTTGGACTTCCTTGCCTTGCTCCTTCCTGAGGGAAACGTGTGTTGAAGCACGCCTCCAAGTGGTGCCCAAGCGCCTCCCTCATGATCTTAGCAAAGTCGATGGACCACCAGGAGAGAGCCCCTGAGCCTTGCTCGAAGAGGGCGCCGGGCACGCCTTCCTATGCGACAGAAGGAGGCGCCCCCTGAACAGGCGCGGACCCTGAGGGGCCTACCTCCTGAGGGGTCGGAACAGGCGATGTCTTCTTCTTCTTAGGAGCAGCCTCGGGAAGCTTCCCGCTCCTGTGATCTGGGTCTTCAATTGATGCGGCTTGGAAAGCACACTCCAAAGAACACACAGCGTCTCTCTCTTCACAAGGCACCGTGATGACTCCACCGCTTTTTGGCATCTTGAGGACATTGTAGTCGTGATGAGTCACGGCCATGAACTTGCCCAGGGCTGGGTACCCGAGGATGGCATTGTACGGCAGGCGAATGTGAGCGACATCGTAGTCAATGAGCTCGGTGCGGTAGTTGTCGCGCTTCCCAAAGGTGACAGGAAGGTGGACCTGCCCTATCAGAACCGTGGAACCATCAGTGACTCCTGAGAAAGGCTTGGTTGGCTGCAGCTGATTGTAGGGCACTTGGAGATTGTTGAACATCTCGACGGATAGGACATTGAGCCCTGCCCCGCCATCGATGAGGGTCCTGGTGACTTGCACGTTGCTGATGATTGGGGAACAGAGCATCGGGAGGACTCCGGCTGTGGCCGCGCACTTGAGCTGATCCGCTGAGCTGAATGTGATGGCGCATGCTGACCACCTGAGAGGGCGTGTGGCCTCGAGCTTGGGGAGAACTGCATTCACTTCGCGAGCAAACTGCTTGAAGATGCGCTGAGAGGCCGGGGCTTGAGCGCCGCTCAAGATGCAAGAGATTGCGCGCGGCTCCTGGAAGCCTCCAGCCCCCTCGTCCTGATGATGGTCTTCATTCCTCCTCGGCTGTGGTGGCAGAGGAGGGAGGCCCGCATTGCCATGTGTGCGATCCTCACGAGGCTGATCCCTCCAACCCCCTCGCGAGGTGGGTCCCTCCAACCTCCCTCACAAGGCTGGTCCTGCCAGCGGTCCTCGCGAGGTCGGTCACGCCACCCTTGGTGAGGGCCACGGTCTTCCCAACGTCCACCACCTCTTCCTCCTCCTCGGCCATAGCCCCGATCACTGCACTCGGGGTGTCCTCCGGCACGCACGTCCCGCACGGCCCTGAGCTCTTGGCATTCGTTGGTGTTGTGGGTGTGGAGGTCGTGGTACACGCAGTACCGGCTGCCCTTGGATGACTCAGGCTGATCCCTGCCTCGCTTGGTGTCTAGTTCTGCTGCAAGTATGGCAGCCCCCTTGCGCTTCACATCCTTGGTCTTGGGCTTCTTCTCTTCTGGGTCAGCAGCTGGCAGCTCGAGGAGGGAAAGGCGCCCTTCCTCAGCCCTAGCGCACTTGGTCGCCAAATTGAACAGCTCCAGGGAAGTGCATAGGTCCTCATGGATCGCGAGCTCCTCCTTCATCTTGACGTCACGTACGCCGTCGGAGAAGGCTGAGATGATGGCCTCCTCAGACACCTTGGGGATCTTAAGGCAAGCGTTGTTGAAGTGCTGGATGTACTTCTGCAGGGTCTCTCCCGGCTGCTGCTTGATGCGGCGCAAGTCGCTCATGGCCGGGGGCCGGTCGCGGGTGCCTTGGAAGTTGGCGATGAATGGGGTGCGCATCTCATCCCAGGAGGAGATTGTGCCAGGAGCCAGGTTCAGGAGCCAGGTGTGGGCGTCGTCCTTGAGCGCCATGGGGAACCAGTTCGCCATGACCTTCTCGTCCCCGTTGGCGGCTTCGATTCCCAGCTCATAGAGCTGGAGGAACTCCGCAGGGTCAGCCGTGACATCGTAGCGCAGGGGCAGATCTGGCTTGAACTTGCCCGGCCACGCAACGCTGCGCAGCTCGGCGGAGAAGGCGCGGCAGCCTACAGCGGCCGCGGGAGCCCTTTGGTGACGGAGAGCTTGATCTTGCGGGTCTCCGTTCGCTGCTGCCTGGAGCAGCGCGGGGTCTTGGCGCGCTGGAGCAGGAGCGCGTTCGTGCCGAGCCGGTGCGGGGAGCACATGGGCAGCTTCTTGGGGACGAGGGATCTCTTGGCAGCTCTTCTCTTGCTGTGCTGGCGCCGGACGGAGTGGGTTCTGCCCAGGGTCCACGCGCCTTGGGGCCAATGCACCTTCTTGAGGGGGAGGTGGCTGAGGCGCTCCCGGGGCTTCGTCACCCACGCAAGGTAGGGCGCGGTGCAGCGAGAGGGATGGTGCAGGGGAGCCCCCAGCGGCGCTGACGAGCTCGGTGATGCGGGCGAGCCACTCGTCGTAGAGGTTGTCGACGGGACAGTAGTGCAGGAGCTCCCGCACCAGGAGTAGCGCGGCGTGCGCTTCTGCATGGGCGCGACGGGCGTGGGACGAGGAACCAGCTGGAGTCAGCGACGGGGTGGCAGTGCGGCCTTCTTGCGGCACCGAAGGATGCATGGACGATGCCTGCTGCTCGTTCCCCGCCGGGCCGGTGGCGACGTTGACGGAAGGCGACAGGGAACGGTGGGGGCGCCCGCCGACGGGGGCCGTCTAGGCGACGCGAGTGGCGAGAGCGGCCCGGCGCTCGGCGCGGGCTCGACGAGCGTTTGACATGGATGCGACGGGCGGCGAAAACACGAGGCGACGGAAGGCAGATTCCGGCGCACCCCTACCTGGTGCGCCAAATGTCCGATTTCGGGTTCCGGCAGACCCTCAAGTTTCGAACTCTGGGGTGCATGCGGAGATCACACCTACTGCCTACCCGTGTCTCGTCGCCTCGCAAGGATCTAAACTACACGAAGAACAACACAAAGGAGACAAGATTTATACTGGTTCGGGCCACCGTTGTGGTGTAACACCCTACTCCAGTGTGTGGTGCGTGGATTGCCTCTGGGGCTGATGATGAATAGTACAAGGGAGAACAGCCTCGCGAGGGTCTGTTCTTGGCTGGTGCGATGAACTGCTAGGGGGAGTTCAGTCGCTTCTCTCTCTCTCTCTCTTTATCATTCTATCCTTGTTCTTTCGATGCCTCTACCTTGTGGGTGGCTAGTCCTATTTATAGGCGGAGGCCCTGGGCCTCTCCACAAATATTGAGCGGGAAGGGCGCCAATAATTGGCCATTTTGAAGGGGAACATCTAGTACACTTATCCTGACTAAAGTTGGTCCTCTCCTGCCAAAGACCCTGACGATGATGCCGGCTTGGGCTCCACGATGACCTCCGTTCTGCCGTCCTGCTGGTCTTGGTCTTGTTGCACTGAAATGGTTGCCTTTGCTTGATACTCTTGCCTGCGCTTTGTCCCCTTTGCACCAAAGAGGAAACAAGGACTCTGCGCAGGCCGGCGCCCGCCTGGCGCCCACCTGACCTTGGTCGTCATGGCTTGCGTCATGAGCACCTCGCGAGGTACCCCACCTTGATCTCTCCGCCTCCTCGCGAGCCAGCCTGACGAGTCCGTGCCCGAGGAACCCTCCTGTCGTCCGCCCCGCGAGGCTTGGCCCCTCGCGAGGGTCTTGAGCATGTGTTGATGAAGATGGGCCGTACTAGGCTACTCCTTGAGCCACGCCGCAGGCCGCAGGAAGGCAAGTCTGGGTACCCCCATTCCCAGAACGCCGACACTCCCGTTGAAGTAAAAGTAGTTGCACCTATTACAGTTGAAGAAAAGACTGTCACTTATAATGATCCTATTGTTCCTACTACTTATGTTGAGAAACCTCCTTTTCCTGTTAGTATAAAGGATCATGCTAAAACTTTGACTGTTGTACATAAGAGTAATACTAGGACTTATACACCTCCTGAGCAAATCAAAGTTGAACCTAGTATTGCTATGGTTAAAGATCTCTTGGATGATGATTTAGATGGGCATGTTATTTATTTCATTGGTGAGACTGCTAATATTGTTAAACCAGATGCTAAGATTCATAGACCTGTTGTAGGCATGCCTGTTATTTTTGTTAAAATAGGAGATCATTGTTATCATGGCTTATGTGATATGGGTGCTAGTGCTAGTGCAATACCCTATGATTTATATAAAGAAATTATGCATGACATTGCACCCGCTGAAATAGAAGATATTGATGTTACTATTAAGCTTGCTAATAGGGATACCATTAAACCAGTTGGGATAGTTAGAGATGTTGAAGTCTTGTGTGGAAAGGTTAAATGCCCTGCTGATTTTCTTGTTCTTGGTTCCCCACAAGATGACTTTTGTCCCATTATTTTTGGTAGATCCTTCTTGAATACAGTTAATGCTAAGATTGATTGTGAAAAGGATACTATTACAATTGGCTTAGAGGGTATGTCTCATGAGTTTAATTCTGCTAAGTTTCATAGACAACCTCGTGATAGAGAATCACCTAGTAAGGATGAGATTATTGGTCTTGCTTCTATTGCGGTGCCTCCTACTGATCTGTTAGAACAATATTTGCTAGACCATGAAAATGATATGTTTATGAAGGAACGAAGGGAAATAGATGAAGTGTTCCTTCAACAGGAACCTATGCTGAAACACAACCTACCCGTTGAAATTCTAGGGGATCTCCCTACACCCAAGGGTGATCTCGTGTTTGAACTCAAACCATTACCTGATAATATTAAGTATGCATATCTTGATGAAAAGAAAATATATCCTGTTATTATTAGTGCTAACCTTTCAGAGCAAGAAGAAGAAAGATTATTGAAAACTCTGAAGAAGCACCGTGCTGCTATCGGATATACTCTGCATGATCTCAAGGGCATTAGTCTCGCGTTTTGCCAACACAAAATTAATTTGGAGGACGATGCCAAACCAGTTAGAGATCCTCAATGACGATTGAATCCTAAGATGAAAGAAGTGGTAAGAAAGGAGATACTAAAGCTCCTTGAGGCAGGTATAATTTATCCCGTTGACGATAGTTATTGGGTAAGCCCTGTCCATTGTGTTCCTAAAAAGGGAGGTATTACCGTTGTTCCTAATGATAAAGATGAATTGATCCCACAAAGAATTATTACATGTTATAGGATGGTAATTGATTTCCGTAAATTAAATAAAGCTACTAAGAAAGATCATTACCCTTTACCTTTTATTGATGAAATGCTAGAAAGACTATCCAAACACAAACATTTCTGCTTTCTAGATGGTTATTCTGGTTTCTCTCAAATACCTGTATCAGCGAAGGATCAATCAGAAACTACTTTTACTTGCCCTTTTGGTACTTTTGCTTATAGACGTATGCCTTTTGGTTTATGTAATGCACCTGCTACCTTTCAAAGATGTATGATGGCTATATTCTCTGACTTTTGTGAAAAGATTTGTGAGGTATTCATGGATGATTTCTCCGTTTATGGATCCTCTTTGCAACCTTGATCGAGTTTTGCAGAGATGTGAAGACACTAGTCTCGTCTTGAATTGGGAAAAGTGCCACTTTATGGTTAATGAAGGCATTGTCTTGGGGCATAAGATTTCCGAGAGAGGTATTGAAGTTGATAAAGCTAAAGTTGATGCTATTGAAAAGATGCCATGTCCCAAGGTCATAAAAGGTACAAGAAGTTTCCTTGGTCATGCCAGTTTTTATAGGAGGTTCATTAAGGACTTTTCTAAAATCTCTAGGCCTCTGACTAATTTATTGCAAAAAGATATTCCTTTTGTCTTTGATGATGATTGTGTAGAAGCATTTGAAATACTTAAGAAAGCTTTGATCACTGCACCTATTGTTCAGTCACCTGATTGGAATTTACCCTTTGAAATTATGTGTGATGCTAGTGATTATGCTCTAGGTGCTGTTCTAGGGCAAAGAGCTGATAAGAAATTGAATGTTATCCAGTATGCTAGTAAAACTCTTGATACTGCCCAGAGAAAATATGCTACTACTGAAAAAGAGTTCTTAGCAGTTGTATTTGCATGTGATAAGTTTAGACGTTATATTGTTGATTCCAAAGTTACTATTCACACTGATCATGCTACTATTAAATATCTTATGGAAAAGAAAGATGCTAAGCCTAGAATCATTAGATCGGTTCTCTTGCTCCAAGAATTTGATTTGCATATTATCGATAGAAAGGGAGCTGAGAACCCCGTTGCAGACAACTTGTCTAGGTTAGAGAATGCTCTTGATGACCCACTGCCTATTGATGATAGCTTTCCTGATGAACAATTAGCGCTCATGAATGCTTCTCGTACTGCTCCTTGGTATGCTGATTATGCTAATTACATTGTTGCTAAATTTATACCACCTAGTTTCACATACCAGCAAAAGAATAAGTTCTTTTATGATTTAAGACATTACTTCTGGGATGACCCACACCTTTATAAAGAAGGAGTAGATGGTGTTATTAGACGTTGTGTACCTGAGCATGAACAGGAACAGATCCTACGCAAGTGTCACTCTGAATCCTATGGAGGACACCACGCTGGAGATAGAACTACACATAAGGTATTGCAATCCGGTTTTTATTGGCCTACTCTCTTCAAAGATGCTCGTAAGTTTGTCTTATCTTGTGATGAATGTCAAAGAATTGGTAATATTAGTAGACATCAAGAAATGACTATGAATATTCTCTTGTTATTGAACCGTTTGATGTCTGGGGCTTTGATTATATGGGACCTTTTCCTGCCTCTAATGGTTATACACATATTTTAGTTGCTGTTGATTACGTTACTAAGTGGGTAGAAGCTATTCCAACCAGTAGTGCTGATCATAACACTTCTATTAAAATGCTTAAAGAAGTTATTTTCCCGAGGTTTGGAGTCCCTAGATATCTTATGACGGATGGTGGTTCACATTTTATTCATGGTGCCTTCCGTAAGATGCCTGATAAGTATGATGTTAATCATAGAATCACATCTCCTTATCACCCGCAGTCTAGTGGTCAAGTAGAGTTGAGCAATAGAGAGCTCAAATTAATTTTGCAAAAGACTGTGAATAGATCTAGAAAGAATTGGTCCATGAAACTTGATGATGCATTATGGGCCTATAGAACTGCTTACAAAAATCCTATGGGTATGTCTCCATATAAGATGGTTTATGGAAAATCATGTCACTTACCTCTTGAACTTGAACATAAAGCATATTGGGCTATTAAAGAGCTCAACTATGACTTCAAACTTGCCGGCGAGAAGAGGTTATTTGATATTAGCTCACTTGATGAATGGAGAACCCAAGCCTATGAGAATGCCAAGTTATTCAAAGAAAAAGACAAACGCTGGCATGACAAAAGGATACAAAAGTGTGAGTTTAACGTAGGTGATTATGTGTTATTATTCAACTCTCGTTTAAGATTTTTTGCAGGAACTTCTCTCTAAATGGGAAGGTCCTTACGTTATCGAGGAGGTCTATCATTTTGGTGCCATAAAAATCAACAACTTCGAAGGCACAAGTCCGAGGGTGGTGAACGGTCAAAGAATTAAACATTACATCTCAGGTAACCCTATCAATGTTGAAACTAATATTATTGAAACCGTAACCCCGGAGGAATACATAAGGGACACTTTTCAGAACGTTCCAGACTCCGAAAAGGAATAGGTATGTGGTACGGTGAGTAAACCGACTCCAAAACAATTCTAATGGCAATTTTTATCAGTTTTGGAATATTTAAGAATTTTAGAAAGAAAGAAGTAGTCCGGGAAGGACACGAGGCCTCCACGAGGGTGGAGGGCGCGCCCACCCTTCCTGGGCGCGCCCCCCTGTCTCGTGGCCACCTCGTGTGCCTGCCGGACTCCGTTTTCTTGCATGTTACGTATTTTGTTCGGTAAAAAATCATTATATAAACTCCCGAAGTTTTTGACCACCGTATCATGCAATTATCCTCTATTTTTGTTTCGAGCTGTTTCTGTTTCAGATCTAGAGCATCATGACGCCTCCAAGCGCTCCCAAGGACAAGTTTTTCGAGAGGGTTATCAACCCCTATCTCGCGGAGGTGCTGCAACACCCTCAAACCATTGAGATGCGTGAGGGGGTGCTGCACATCCGCGATGTGGAGGGACCAAGGCGTACCGGAAGCGTGGAGACAAAGCTCGAAGCTGTGGAGCAGCAAGTTTTGAAGTGCCAAGGGATGGTGGAGCGTGGACTCAACGCCAACCAGATGATGATCACGGAGTTCACCAACAACCACAAGCTAGATGCCAAGGTCATTGGGGAGGCCATCTTCAAGTTTCAAGAGAAAATCGAGCACCTCCAAGCCCAGATCTATGACCTGCAAAACCAAAACTATGAGTATGAATATAGATTCAAGAGGATGAGTTTGGCTGCAGATTTGAGGATCCCGAAGACTCGATCATCCTTCTATGATGGTGAGCCTATGCCTTGGAAGATGGACGACAAGCCTACATCATCAACAACTCCTACTTCACCACCTCCGAGGACATAATCACATGGGTATGGGCACTCCCCTTGGCAACTGCCAAGCTTGGGGGGGGGGGGGGTGCCCCGGTATTGTATCACCAGCACACTCCTATCTTTACCATTTTATTTAGTTCGATCCTTTTAGTAGTATCTTGATCTAGTAGATTGAAGTTTTGATATCAAGTAGTTTTGAGTTTTGCTTTGTGATCTCTTTATGTAATCGAGTCCGTGAGCTATCTATAAAAAAGATTAGTGTTGAGTCAAGGGCTTTGCTATCTTACTATGATCTTGAGGAAGTAGAAGCCATAAAAAGAATAAAATAGTTCATGTTGATCTTATGGATAGTAATAACTTCACACATAGAAAGTATGAGGCATAAGAGTTGTTGAGAGTTGACGAACATAGTTTTGGTCATCATTGCAATTAATAAGAAGTAATAAGGAAAGAGAGGTTTCACATACAAATATATTATCTTGGACATCTTTTATGATTGTGAAGCACTCATTAAGTATGACATGCTAAAAGAGTTGATGTTGGACAAGGAAGACAACATAATGGTTTATGTTTTCTCACATCTCAGTTAAAGTATATTGTCATAGACCTTCCAAACATGTTGAGCTTGCCTTTCCCCCTCATGTTAGCCAAAATTCCTTGCACCAAGTAGAGATACTACTTGTGCTTCCAAATATCCTTAAACCCAGTTTTGCCATGAGAGTCCACCATACCTACCTATGGATTGAGTAAGATCCTTCAAGTAAGTTGTCATGTTGCAGGCAATAAACATTGCTCTCTAAATATGTATGACTTATTAGTGCAAAGAAAATAAGCTTTATATGATCTTGTTGTGGAAGCAATAAAAGCGACGGACTGCATAATAAAGGTCCACATACAAGTGGTAATATAAAGTGACGTTCTTTTGCATTAAGATTTTATGCATCCAACCCTAAAAGCACATGAAAACCTCTGCTTCCCTCTGCGAAGGGCCGGTCTTTTACTTTATGTTTTTACTTTATGCTTGAGTCAAGGTGATCTCCACCTTTCCCTTTTTCATTTTATCCTTTGGCAAGCTCCTCGTGTTTGAAAGATCT
>NC_041389.1:182392792-182398433 GCF_002162155.2 Triticum dicoccoides
GATGTAAGTTAGCATGAGTTATTATTGTTGACATCACCCAAAGGTGAAT
The DNA here is from genome assembly GCF_002162155.2 of Triticum dicoccoides. Taxonomy (NCBI): domain Eukaryota; kingdom Viridiplantae; phylum Streptophyta; class Magnoliopsida; order Poales; family Poaceae; genus Triticum; species Triticum dicoccoides. Next base: position 182,392,842 of record NC_041389.1, read on the forward strand.
ACGTTGGGGGGCAACACAATAAGCCCCTATCTTTCTCAGTGTCCGGTTGAAACTCCATAACCATAAGTATTGCGTGAGTGTTAGCAATTGTAGGAGACTACATGATAGTTGAGTATGTGGACTTGCTGAAAAGCTCTATTCTTGACTCTTTCTGATGTTATGATAAATTGCAATTGCTTCAATGACTGAATTATAGTTTGTTAGTTCCCAATGAAGTTTCTGAACCATACTTGACATTGTGAATTGATCGTTACTTGAGCATAAGAAATCATATGACAAAATCTATATATGTTGCTGTTATAAGAATGATCATGATGCCCTCTTGTCCGTATTTTATTTTTATCGACACCTCTTTCTCTAAACATATAGGCATATTTTTCGATTTCGGCTTCCGCTTGAGGACAAGTGAGGTCTAAGCTTGGGGGAGTTGATACGTCCATTTTGCATCATGCATTTATATCAATATTTATTGCATTATGGGCTGTTATTACACAATATATCTCAATACTTATGGCTATTCTCTCTTATTTTACAAGGTTTACCATGAAGAGGGGGAATGCCGGCAGCTGGAATTCTGGCTGGAAAAGGAGCAAACATTGGAAACCTATTCTACACAGCTCCAAAAATCCTGAAACTCCACAGAACTTATTTTTGGAATTAATAAGAATTATTGAGCGAAAGAAACACCAGAGGGGGCCCACACCCTGGCCAGGAGGGTGGGGGCGCACCCACCCCTACTGGGCACGCCCCTGTCTCATAGGCCCCCTGGTGGCCCTCCGGTGCCCATCTTCTGCTATATGAAGGCTTTTACCCTGGAAAAAAAATCATGGGCAAGATTACGGGACGAAACTCCGCCGCCACGAGGCGGAACCTTGGCGGAACCAATCTAGAGCTTCGGCGGAGCTGTTCTACCGGGGAAACTTCCCTCCGGGAGGGGGAAATCATCACCATCATCATCACCAACGATCCTCTCATTGGGAGGGGGTCAATCTCCATCAACATCTTCACCAGCACCATCTCCTCTCAAAACCCTAGTTTATCTCTTGTATCCAATCTTGTATCAAAACCACAAATTGGTACCTGTGGGTTGTTAGTAGTGTTGATTACTCCTTGTAGTTGATGCTAATTGGTTTACTTGGTGGAAGATCATATGTTCATATCCTTAATGCATATTATTACTCCTTTGATTATGAATATGAATATGCTTTGTGAGGAGTTATGTTTGTTCCTGAGGACATGGGTGAAGTCTTGCTATTTGTAGTCATGTGAATTTGGCATTCGTTTGATATTTTGATGACATGTATGTTGTCTTTCCTCTAGTGGTGTTATGTGAATGTCGACTACATGACACTTCACCATTATTTGGGCCTAGAGGAAGGCATTGGGAAGTAATAAGTAGATGATGGGTTGCTAGAGTGACAGAAGCTTAAACCCTAGTTTATGCGTTGCTTTGTAAGGGGCTGATTTGGATCCATATGTTTAATGTTGCGGTTAGGTTTACCTTAATACTTCTTTTGTAGTTGCGGGTGCTTGCAATAGGGGTTAATCATAAGTGGGATGCTTGTCCAAGTTAGGGCAATAACCAAGCACCGGTCCACCCACATATCAAATTATCAAAGTACCGAACGCGAATCATATGAGCATGATGAAAACTAGCTTGACGATAATTCCCATGTGTCCTCGAGATGTCTTTTCTCATTATAAGAAATTGTCCAGGCTTTTCGTTTGCTACAAAAAGGAGTGGGCCTCCTTGCTGCACTTTATTTACTTGTTACTCGTTACAATTTATCTTATCACAAAACTATCTATTACCTACAATTTCAGTGCTTGCAGAGAAAACCTTACTGAAAACCGCTTATTATTTCCTTCTGTTCCTTGTTGGGTTCGACACTCTTACTTATCGAAAGGACTACGATAGATCCCGTATACTTGTGGGTCATCAGGCACCTCTATATCGTGCAACATCTCGGCGGAGCTCGGATGACATTTGTGTTCGGTTCTGATCCCGAATATTGTAATGTTCATTACGCCAGGCTTCATAGCCGTTATCTCGCGCCGGGGCACGACCTCTTTATCCGTAGAGCGATCTGGTCTGGCCTGCTTTATTGGCCAGGTCCTGATACAAATCATATGTATAGCCTGCAGCCGCTGTCTCCTTGCCTCCTCGACGAGGGGGCGTAGGTCGGTGTTCGGCTTGATTTGCTGTTTTGTCCCGTCCACGTGTTGGTCGGTCTAATTGATCTTTATAATTGTATTTTGACAGTATTGGCTCAAGGGCTTCGTCGTTGAACTGTGGAAGCAACTTGCCCTTGGGGTAACTTTTTACGGGTCACTCGCGGTCGTACTCCTCGGTGACCAGGACTGTGACACCCCCGATTCAATCGTACACTAATCATGCACGCAAACGTGTACGATCAAGATCAGGGACTCACGGAAAGATATCACAACACAACTCTAAAAACATAAATAAGTCATACAAGCATCATAATACAAGCCAAGGGCCTCGAGGGCTCGAATACAAGTGCTCAATCATAGACGAGTCAGCGGAAGCAACAATATCTGAGTGCAGACATAAGTTAAACAAGTTTGCCTTAAGAAGGCTAGCACAAACTGGGATACAGATCGAAAGAGGCGCAGGCCTCCTGCCTGGGATCCTCCTAAACTACTCCTGGTCGTCGTCAGCGGGCTGCACGTAGTAGTAGGCACCTCCAGTGTAGTAGTCGTCGTCGACGGTGGCGTCTAGCTTCTAGGCTCCAATGTGTGGTTGCGGCATCCGGGAAGAAGAGGAAAACAGGGGAAAAGAGGGAGCAAAGCAACCGTGAGTAGTCATCCAAAGTACTCGCAAGCAAGGAGCTACACTACATATGCATGGGTATATGTGTAAGGAGGTCATATCAGTGGACTGAACTGCAGAATGCCAGAATAAGAGGGGGATAGCTAGTCCTATCGAAGACTATGCTTCTGGCAGCCTCCGTCTTGCAGCATGTAGAAGAGAGTAGAATGAAGTCCTCCAAGTAGCAACGCATAGCATAATCCTACCTGGCGATCCTCCCCTCGTCGCCCTGTGGAAAAGCGATCACCGGGTTGTCTGTGGAACTTGTCTGTGTGTGTTTTATTAAGTATTCGGTTCTAGTTGTCATAAGGTCAAGGTACAACTCCGGGTCGTCCTTTTTCTGAGGGACATGGCTATTCGAATAGATTAACTTCCCTGCAGGGGTGCACCACATAACCCAACACGCTCGATCCCATTTGGCCGGACACACTTTCCTGGGTCATGCCTCGCCTCGGAAGATCAACACGTCGCAGCCCCACCTAGGCCTAACAGAGAGGTCAGCACGCCGGTCTAACTCCTATGGCGCAGGGGTCTGGGCCCATTGCCCATTGCACACCTGCACGTTGCGTGGGCGGCCGAAAGCAGAACTAGCCCCCTTAATACAAGAGCAGGCTTACATTCCAATCCGGCACGCGCCCTCAGTCGCTGACGTCTAGAAGGCTTCGACCGATACCACGATGTCGAGTGCCCATATCTTTCCCACGTAGTTGGTTAGTGCGTATAGACCAAATGGCCAGACTCAGATCAAATAGCAAGATCTCATTAAGCTTGTTAATTGATGTAACCGCGGACACCGACGAGGGCCAGGCCCACCTCTCACCTAGGCGGTCTCAACCTGCCCTGTCGCTCCGCCACAAAGATCCACACAGAGGGCTGTCGGGACAAAGGTCCTTTCAGCCCCCAATCCGTGAATCACTCACGGATACTCTTCGAGCGGACCCGACTTTAGTCACCATCTGTAGTATATATATATGTATAGTATATACCCGTGATCACCTCCCAAGTGATCACGGCCCGATAGTATAGCAAGGCAGACCGACAAGAATGTAGGGCCACAGATGATAAACTAGCATCCTATACTAAGTATCTAGGATTGCGGGTATGGTATCAATGACTGTAGCAACAATGACAGGCTATGCAACAGAATAGGAGTAACCGAACAGTAACATGCTACATTACTCTAATGCAAGTGGTATAGATAAGAATAAGCGATATCTGGTGATCAAGGGGGGGGGGCTTGCCTGGTTGCTCTGGCAAGAAGGAGGGGTCGTCAACTCCGTAGTCGAACCGGGGGTTGTCGGCGGTCTCGGGGTCTATCGGAAAGAAGTAACGGAGGGGGAACACAATAAATAACAGAGCAATCAAAGCATCACAAAGTGTAACATGGCAATACGCGGTCCTAGGTGTGCCCTAACGCGGTAGTAGGTGATACCGGCGAAAGGGGAAAACATCCGGGAAAGTATCCCCGGTGTTTCGCGTTTTCGGATAGGTGATCCGGAGGGGGAAAGTTGCGTGTTCGATATGTTAGGGATGTGTGGCGAACGAACGGGCTGCGTATCCGGATTCGCCTCGTCGATCTGAGCAACTTTCATGTACAAAGTTTTTCCATCCGAGCTATGTTTATTTTATATTAAATTTAAAAAGATTTAAATCATTTTTAAGATTTATTTAATTATTTTAAATCAACATTATCCAGAATAGTGGTTGCTGATGTCATCATGATGTCAGCATGATGTCAGCAGTCAACAGGGTGTTGACTGGTCAACCTGACATGTGGGTCCCGGTTCTCATAGACTACTGAGTTAATTAACAACAGTTAATTAGGTTCATTAGTTAATTAGGTTAATTAAACAAGAATAATTAATTCTTTAATTAATTAATTAATATTTTAATTATTATTTATTTATTTTAATTACTTTTTTTAAACATTCTAGGGCTGGGCCCCGTTTGTCATAGGCCCTAGGGGCCTTAGCGCGCATACGGGCAGGCGGGTGCGGGCGAAGCCGCACCCCTGCCGAGTAATGAGGTGAGGCAGGATGGACCGGAGCGGGGGCGACCAGCGTGGGCAACGGCCGGCGGCGTCGGCCACGGTAGGTGGGACAAGGGGGCACTTGGTTAGGCCGTGGCCGAAGAGAGCAGCAGCAGGGGAGCCGGGGCGCGGGAGGCGAGTGACGGAGGCGGGGCTCGCGTGCGAGCTGTGAGGCTACGGGGCGCAGGCGATGGTTGCGGGGCGCGCCCCGGGCGCGTCGAGGAGCGGGCGTTCGTGACCGGGCGCAGCTGTAGGCGCGGTGAGCGCATCGACAGAGGCAGCGGCCAGCAGCGACTACGGGTGTTGCACAACGATGGGAGCAGAGGAAAAGGGAGGGAACGGATGGCGGAGCTCACCGAGCCCTGTACGTGTGCTTAAGTAGGCTTGGGGAGGAGTCGGGGATGTCTGACGACGAAGAAGACGGCGGCGTCCGACGAGGCATAGGAGCTCCAGTCGTGGAGGAGGACGAAGACGGGCGGCGACGGCTGTGGGCGTCGAGGCGCCGGTGAGGTGCGACGGGGTCGGGGTCGGTGATGAGGCGAGGCCGCGGGAAGAGATGAGGACGGGGTGCAGCGATGGATGATGACGAGGTCGAGGCGGCGAGGTCGCGTTCCGGCGACGGCGGGGTCGAGGCAGAGGAGCTCCGGTGAGGTTGCCCCGACAAACGGCGATGGCGGGGAGGTCCTCCAAGCGGTGGCGATGCGGCGCCGGCGACGAGCACGTCGGGCGG
>NC_041389.1:182398661-182403725 GCF_002162155.2 Triticum dicoccoides
CTTGGCCCAACGGGGGGGGGGGTATGTTGTTTTTGTTATATTTTGCTTTCCTTTCATTTGTTTCTTTTTATTTATTTTCCTTTCTGTTTTATTCAATTTAAAATATTTATGCATTTTCTAAAAATGTGTTTACTTCACCATAATTATCTATGCAATATTTGACACGGTCCAAACATTTTTGTTTTAAAGTTTGAAAACTTTGTTTGTTTGCCAAAAATTCAAATTTGAATTCGAATCATTTTGAACTAACACGAGATTAGCAACAGTAATCATGGTGACGTGGCATCATTAGTAGAAGGTTACTATAGCTTAATTATCCGGGCGTCACAATTCTCCTCCACTACAAGAAATCTCGTCCCGAGATTTAAGCGGTGGAGTAAGGGGGAAAAGTGCTGGTAGCGAAAACCTAACGAGTCTTCTCGGTCTTGGCTGCCCTTTCGAAGAGGTTGATCTCTTTCGTTGATGTCTTCATTTCTCTGCTTCATGTCACCGTGATCAAGTCGTCATCCTTTCTTTGGGATCTCCATCATCCTACGAACGCGATCAAGGGGAAAAACACCGAAAGAACGCATCTCCACTAAGATGGGCATGTGACGGTGAACTCAATGGAAAATACACAAGGTACCCCATGATTTGTATTTCAGTGAATCGTTGAGTGTAATATACGATGGTACCAAAGTTTCAAATGGGTAGGCAATCATTCAATGACTAGCCAGAAGCTGGAATGGGGGTTTGAACAACGAGAATAACATGGTGTTTGATTCCAGGATGAATAATGGTATAGATTTTAGCTTATGAATCACATACGAAGCCAGGTGCAAAGGATACATTAGAATCCGGGTTGTGAAGAAGAGTCAGGTTTCGATCCAGTGGATCTGTGGGTTATGGGCCCACCATGTGGTTGAAAGTAGGAAAGGTGGTGACATCTTGTATAGCCGCGACAGGGAGGCACGTCAGTGGATAGCTTGTTAGCTATGTCGGCGACAATGTCAGTACCAAGGACATGGAATGAAGAGAAACCATTTTCCTGCTCGTTGAACGAGGCGAACCAATTGGCAAAGTTCTCACCCATCGGTGGTTACCAGAATGTCATCAACAATAGTAACAGGGTCTTACAGACAGAGTGGTACAACAAGGTGCTTACCTAAGCAGGGAATTATCTCTGCTCAGTTAAGTCAGATTACGGGAAAGTTTAAACAGAAGAATGGAAAGGAAAACGTGATTATCAGATTAAATAGACCAATGGAAAGAAAAATTGTGATTACACACAATTATTAGGAGTATATCCTTCTCATGGGCAAGCAGAACATGGCATACAGGGTAGGAGAGCAAGTACCCAACCATTCAGATAAAGAGGCAAGGATTAATCAAGATGTTACCCATACAATGGTGTTTGGATAACAGATCAAGAAACATTTAGCATCGCGCCTACAATGTTCTTGTTGATGAGCGGGGTATCATAGCCATGCTTCGAGGTAGCAATGATATGGTGTTTCAATCAAGGGTCTGACTTTGGATACAGCAACGATCCATCAGGAGCAACTTATAAAATAAGTTTTACAGTTTCCTCCAGGAAGAATGGTTATCCTTGCAAAAGAAATTATAATGATAGGTCCTCCAGCCGGGGGCATGCTAGGCATGATATCATATTACCGGGTCATCAAAGGACCAACATCATATCTCGTGGAAAGTTGTCCCAACCATCATACCTGACCGAGATTCAGATCCGATTGGTGTCATGATACCTCAGACTCAGGGTGTCCGAGAAGAAAAGGTGCAACACAAATCGAAAAAATGACATTGCAAGATTCTTGGGAAATGAACTATGGGAGCGGGTTCCTGAAACAATAGTTCATTATTAAACCAAGGAGGGGATGAGGAGGTGGCTGATGGGCTCAGCGACAATTCATCGAGAATTCCAAACGATGGATTCCCACAATCATGTGAAGGAGATAACATTTTTCAGATCAAATGACATAATGATGTATGCTCGAGGGAAACATACTCAGTTAAACAATGGTTGAAAGGTGCACCCGAAATATGGGCTTAGGTAGTACGATCAATGTTAGAATGGTGATTTGATAATCAATGGCCTAAGGATGTAATGTTGATCATTAACTCCAAAGCAATAGGGTTGATAGAAGGGCGGAATCCAAACAACACCGTTCACCTGTTGGTATCCCGGTTAGAAACAACACGGGGACCAAGAAAGGAATGGTGATGGTAATGAGTATCCTTGTATCAGGAATTCTTAAGGGGTGGTGAAATTCTTACCACATTTTTGACATAAAAGAGATGGTAGTACGCCAAGGTAAAACAGAACATGAGCTAGATAGCGAAGAGCTCAAGGTACAACACAAACCACGATCAAGTTTGTGTTGGAGGGAAGGCAATAAAGTGGCCGATGATAACACAAATCATCGAGGGAAAGGATGGTATTTTTCATGATGAATTCGATTGATATCCGGAAATAGCTCATAAGGTTGATGATGATCACGACACATTTGTCGATAGATTTCATGAAGATGTAATCAATCAGCAACGACATCAAGTCAAAGGAATGATGAAGCGGAAGGTTATTGGAACCATGGGTAGGACACAAACTTGATATCAAGCTTGTTGTCCAAGGCGAACTGATATGACAAGGAAGATCGATGTAAGCTTAGCTCATCATCGAAAGTTGTGCTCCGGGATTACGGACCAGGTAGCACAGTTAAAGTTTAGCATGTTAATGATATAGCCGAACAGGCTAGGAATGACGTGATCGTGTACAAACCCGTAAGTAAAGAAGATTACTAAAAGTTGTTGAACCGTAGTGCGGACTCGGTTCAGTTATCGGTGTCTTTGAGTGTTTAATAACTCAAAGCCCGTGAAAAATTGGAATCAGTGAGAATGTAACACTTGATGGAGAACTCATAAGAAGTTATGGAGTCCCGTGATGATCTCGAGATACCAGGGTGTAATACTCAACGAAAGATCAAAGTAAAGGTTGGACACGTGTATTGATCCACAGAAGAAAAGTGCTTAAACTTGCCCAAGAAATGGGATCAAAGAAGACATATGGTTGGAACCACGATTGCAAGGGATACCAGGGTGTAATACTCAACCCCATCACAGTCGTCAGCGACGCTCCACTATCAGAGATTTTGCACAACAGAGACGCAACTGGTCGAGTGGCCAAATGGGCGATTGAACTTCTTCCCCTTGATATCAAGTTTGAGGCAAAGAAAGCCATTAAGTCCCAGGCGATAGCAGATTTCCTCGCCGAGTGGATTGAACAACAGCAGCCGACTGAAGTTCAATCGGAGCATTGGACCATGTTTTTCGATGGCTCTAAGATGTTGAATGGTTCCGGTGCTGGGGTTGTCCTGGTTTCCCCCAGAGGAGATAAGCTCAGATATGTGCTCCAGATTCACTTTGATTCCTCCAACAATGAGGCAGAATATGAGGCCCTCCTATATGGGTTGCGCATGGCCATTTCACTCGGCGTCCGTCGCCTAATGGTCTATGGCGACTCGGATTTAGTGGTCAATCAGGTGATGAAAGAGTGGGACGTGAGAAGCCCAGCCATGACTGGATACTGCAGTGCAGTGAGGAAGCTGGAGAAGAAGTTCGAGGGGTTGGAGCTCCATCATATACCCCGACTGAAAAATCAAGCAGCTGATGATCTAGCAAAGATAGGTTCCAAGAGAGAAGCCATTCCGAGTGGTGTGCTCTTGGAGCATATACACACTCCGTCAGTCAAAGAAGATCCTTTCACCGAAGAAACTCCGCAGCCCAAGAGCGCCACAGATCCGACTGAAGTTGAAGTCCCAGCGGTGGTCGACTTGATCATGGAGGTTTTGGTGGTCATTCCCGACTGGACGATTCCGTATGTCGCATATATCTTGAGGAAAGAGCTTCCGGAGGATGAGGAAGAGGCTCGACAGATCGTCCGTCGATCTAAGGCCTTTACCGTAATCAAAGGACAATTATACAGAGAAAGCGCGACTGGAGTCGGTCAGAAGTGCATAACACCAGAAGAAGGTCGACTCATCCTCAATGATATTCACTCGGGGACCTGTGGTCATCATGCGTCCTCTCGGACCATCGTGGCCAAAGCATACCGAGCCAGATTTTACTGGCCCAAGGCGAATGAGATGGCAAAAGAGATAGTAGATAAGTGCGAGGGATGTCAGTTCTACTCGAATATGTCGAACAAGCCTGCGTCAGCTTTAAAGACCATCCCACTCGTCTGGCCTTTTGCAGTTTGGGGGCTGGACATGATCGGTCCTTTGAGAACAGGACGAAGTGGCTTCACGCATGTACTGGTGGCAGTCGACAAGTTCACCAAGTGGATCGAGGCTAAACCAATCAAGAGCCTTGACACCGGTACTGCAGTTAGCTTCATCAGGGAACTAATATTCAGGTATGGAGTTCCGCACAGCATCATTACGGATAATGGGTCGAACTTTGACTCAGAGGAATTCAGAGCTTTCTGCGACTCCCAAGGCACACGGGTCGACTACGAATCAGTCGCCCATCCGCAGTCGAATGGACAAGCAGAGCGAGCTAATGGACTGATTCTCAAGGGACTGAAGCCTCGACTGATGCGTGATCTCAAACACGCGGCTGGAGCTTGGGTCGACGAACTTCCATTTGTACTCTGGGGACTGCGGACCACGCCTAATCGGTCGACCGGAAGAACTCCATTCTTCTTGGTCTATGGAGCTGAAGCAGTCTTGCCGAGTGATCTTCTCCACAATGCTCCTCGAGTTGAAATTTACAACGAAGCAGAAGCTGAACAAGCGCGGCAGGACGCAGTCGACCTTTTAGAGGAAGAAAGGGAGATGGCTCTGATCCGGTCGACCATCTACCAACAAGATCTGCGGCGTTTCCACGCCCGAAACGTGAGAGGTCGAGCCTTCCAGGAAGGGGATTTGGTTCTCCGAGTGGATCAGCACAAACCACACAAGCTTGCTCCTTCTTGGGAAGGCCCCTTCATCGTCACCAAGGTTCTCCACAACGGGGCGTACCGTCTTTACAACATCGAGCATAATATCGACGAGCCCCGAGCTTGGAACG
>NC_041389.1:182405314-182407767 GCF_002162155.2 Triticum dicoccoides
CCACCCGAAGGGCCGCCAGCTTCTCTTCTCGCGCATCTTTGCAGTGGACTCGGGCCAGACACAGAGCGACATCTGCACCACACCGAGCCGAGGACTTCTTCCACTCCTGCACTCGACCAGGGATCGTGTTCAAGCGGGCCATCAGCGACTCAAGGTCATTCTGAAGTGTCTCCTCAGGCCAGAGCGTCGAGTCGATGCGAGATGTGGCGGCCTTCAGCCTTGCGAGATAGTCCACGACAGCTGCAACACGAGACTCCAGTCGGAAAACATCCATGGCAACTTCGTCGTTCACCGGAGAATTGACGGGGTCAAGGTTTGGCTCCAGTCGGCTGGTTTCTTCTTCAAAGTTTTGACAAAATTCTGCAAGGGTGATCACTAAGTCAAGGAGATAGTCGAATGGAAAAAGCCACAATTGGAAATATTTGCCAAACATGGAGATTTACCTTCAAGCATAAGGAACAACTTTTTGGCAAGGCCACTCAGGAAGGCCTCCAGTTCAGTTTTCTTCTCAGTCAATTTGCTGACTTGGTCGGTCAGGGCAGCTTTGTCAGTTTTCAGTCGACTGACCTCCTTGTTGGCAATCCCAAGAGCAGCTTTCAGATTGGTATTGTCTTGTTCGAGCTTGGTAACTGAAGCTAACTTCTCGTCAGCAAGCTTGATCTTCTCAGCTAGCTCAAGGTCTTTCTTCTGCTGGGCCTCCCTTACCTTACCTGCAAGTTACAGCAAGATCAGATGCTGAAACAAGCAAGGGGAAAAGCAGTCGTCAGGGTCTCACCAAACATACCAGCTCGACTTGAGTATGTTTTTGTTCCAGCTCTGAGTAGCGAGCCACAAGATCACAGGAGTTCTGTGAAGAACCAATCGACTAAATGTCAAATATAATTCACTTCCGAGTGAAAAAGGGATAAACACATGTTTCTAAGACTACAGCCAAATACAAGCATTCGACCGTAGTCTCGGGGACTACACCCAGTGGGTGCACTCAGCGTGCCCCCACTAACCCTGTTGAAGACAAAGTCGACCAGTCGACCTCAAAAAAAAAATGCAAGCAGTCGACCGAATACACCCAGTGGGTGCACTCAGCGTGCCCCCACCGGTTTGTGAAATCCAGTCGACCAGTCGACTGGCAGAAAGATTGACATTATAAAGCCTAAGGCCGACTGCCAGCAGTCGACCTTAGCCTTGGGGACTACACCCAGTGGGTGCACTCAGCGTGCCCCCACCGGTTTGTGAAATCCAGTCGACCAGTCGACTGGCAGAAAGATTGACATCATAAAGCCTAAGGCCGACTACCAGCAGTCGACCTTAGCCTTGGGGACTACACCCAGTGGGTGCACTCAGCGTGCCCCCACCGGTTTGTGAAATCCAGTCGACCAGTCGACTGACAGAAAGGTTGACATCATAAAGCCTAAGGCCGACTACCAGCAGTCGACCTTAGCCTTGGGGGCTACACCCAGCGGGTGCACTCAGCGTGCCCCCGCTAACACGGAGTTTATTCGACACACCCAGTGGGTGATTATTATAAATTCCGGAAAAGAAAAGTTTTTGGTAGCATATCCAACAGAACAAACAGCGGTCGACTGACCTGGACATTGATTTGGAGGGCAGAGCTGGCGTCATAAGCTGCCTGGCTCGCGTCCCGGATAGTCTTCAGCTGCTCCATCATGAGTCCCGCCTGGCGTATTGCCTCCTTCGCTGCGCCAGCTTGGTCCTCTGGGACGTGGTGCGTCGTGAAGAGGGAGGGCTGCTGAGCACTCGTCAGTGGATTTGCGAAGGACACCGTGTGTCGAGTGATGTTCTCTTCTTCCACAGTCAGAATCTCAGGCGCTGTCACATCCTGAGGCACTTTACTGGCGGACGCTTTCCGACTCCTCCTGCGTGCCAGTGTTTCCTCATCATCGTCGTCATCAGGGAGATTGATAACAGTATTGGGTGGAGCTGCGGAGAAGAATCAGGATCAGAGATCGCGAGTCAGTCGACTAAGAACGATGTTAAGAATACAGTACCTGGGTTCGAAGTTGCTGCATCCTCCATCTCGTGGTCGTCAGCCTGGGCCGAGGTCTCAGAAGTAGCAGCACTGCAACTCCAAAGGATCGGTCGACTAACTTCAGTGTCGACCAGAGATAAAGTTCGCACAGAATAAGAAAATATGAGCAGCACAATTACCCTGATATGGTGGGGATGGACACCTTCATCTTCGGCAGGAGCTTGGTCGGCTTTGGCGGAGCCCCCCTAAGCTGCTTCGGCGCCTTTTCAGTCGGCGCTGGAGAAGTGGTCCTAGGGCGCTTGGTCGACTGCGTCGCAACCCCCTTGCCACGTTCAGTCGAAGGGTCGTGGACGAGCTTCGACCGCCTTTCCGAGCACGGTGGCACGACCTCCTCCTCTTCCTCCTCGTCTTCGGCATCATCATCATCGCCGTCGTCATCATCATCGTCGTCGTCGTCCCCTGCAAC
>NC_041389.1:182408577-182409578 GCF_002162155.2 Triticum dicoccoides
AAAAATCCTACCGAGTGAAGAGCAACCCTCTCACTCGGGGGCTTAGCTGCAGTCCAAGCACTCGCCTAAGTTATAAAAATCCTACCGAGTGAAGAGCAACCCTCTCACTCGGGGGCTTAGCTGCAGTCCAAGCACTCGCCTAAGTTATGAAAATCCTACCGAGTGGTAAGCCAGCCTTCCACTCGGAGGCTTAGCTGCAGCCTCGTGCTCGCCTAAGTTACAAAAATCCTACCGAGTGAAGAGCAACCCTCTCGCTCGGGGGCTTAGCTGCAGCCCAGTGCTCGTCTAAGTGGACTAAAGAATAAATCGATTGCAGCACAGGCACCTTGCTTCGAACCTGCAAAAGACATTCCAAGCCGAAAGCAATCGTATTTAAGTACCAAATCCAAGTTTGAATCGACATCTAACGGAACCGAAAGTGCTCAGGCGTCAAGCCTGTTAAGGTTTGTCGGTTACAATTTCACTCGGCATACCGAGGCAAATTTAAAGCGTCGAGCCAGAAGAAGTTTTTTACCCCTCCTGTGGAGGGCTCGAAGGTGCGACAAATTCATCAAGGTCAATCCCGTCGGCGATCCGAGTGGCAGCTGCAAGGAAAGTTTCCATAAAGGATCTGAAGTCGTGCTTCTTGGTATTGGCCACCCGAAGGGCCGCCAGCTTCTCTTCTCGCGCATCTTTGCAGTGGACTCGGGCCAGACACAGAGCGACATCTGCACCACACCGAGCCGAGGACTTCTTCCACTCCTGCACTCGACCAGGGATCGTGTTCAAGCGGGCCATCAGCGACTCAAGGTCATTCTGAAGTGTCTCCTCAGGCCAGAGCGTCGAGTCGATGCGAGATGTGGCGGCCTTCAGCCTTGCGAGATAGTCCACGACAGCTGCAACACGAGACTCCAGTCGGAAAACATCCATGGCAACTTCGTCGTTCACCGGAGAATTGACGGGGTCAAGGTTTGGCTCCAGTCGGCTGGTTTCTTCTTCAAAGTTTTGACAAAATTCTGCAA
>NC_041389.1:182409588-182497752 GCF_002162155.2 Triticum dicoccoides
TCCCCCCTGCTCTCTCTCACTCTCCCCCGGCTCTCCCCTCCTCTCCCTCGCTCTCTCTCTCACACGGCCGAACACCACCGTCGCCGCCGTTCGCCATAGCAGCCATCTCCGGCCACCCCTCGCTCCCCCGACTAGCTCAGAAGCTCCGCCACAACCCCCTCTTCTTCCCCACCGCTCCACGGGCCTCCGGAAGCCCTGCATCGCCGCCACGTCGCCGTTCCCCTCTTCGGGCTCCGACCATCATCGCCGACGAATTCGCCGTCTCCAGCGCGTCTCCGAGCCCGCTTCGACGCCCACTGCAACCGCGGTGAGCCCCCGAGTCGTTTCCCCCTTCTTCCCGGGTCTCTTTCGGCCTCTAGGCCTTAGCCCCACCTTGGCCGAGAGCTCCACGCCGCCGGCGATGTCGCCGTCGTGGCCACGGTCACCGTAGCGCCCAACCGAGCACACTATTGTGCTCCACGCCTCACTAGGAGCACGCAGCACGCACCAACGCCTCCCCAAACACCCTGCAACGCTGACTCCGACCACACCCGAACTCCGGCCGCCGCTCACGAGCTCGCCGTTGACGGTACCGGCCACCCCAGGCTCGGCCACCACCACCGTTCGACGCGCGGGAGCAAGAGCTCTCCAACGAGCCCAAGAACGGCCTCGCCCGTGCCCTGTAGCGCGATCCCGCATCGCGCCGCCGTCTCGGGCCTCGCCGGCGTCACGTCGCCGGTGGGTTTGACCCACCTTTACCACGGCAGGACCCCCCTGAGTCCCTGACAGGTGGGCCCAGCCCTGTAGCTAATTAAGATTAGCGCTAACCACTGTTAGTTAACCCCCTGACACTGACCAGTGGGCCCCAGCGCCACTAATTAGTAATTAGGATTAATTTAACCCTGTTTAACCCCCCTGTCACTGACGTGTGGGCCCCACACGTCAGGTTTGACCTCAGCCAACCGCAGTTGACCACTGACGTCATGATGATGTCATGCTGGCGCAATAACTATAATTTCTGGATTTAATTTAAATCAGGAAATTCCAGAATATTATTTAAACTTCAAAAATTCATAACTTTTATTCTGTAACTCCAAATTGGACAAATTATATATGAAAAATGATCAGAAAAATCCAATCTATCCATCTGTACTATTTTCATGCATGATCAAACAAGTTAAATTGATGTTTTAAGCAGAACAAGGAAAAGCACTTTAAAAGGCCATGTTTGAGTTTGAAATTTGAATCTTTGATTCAAATTTGTTCAAACCCTTCTGGTTTTAGTTGCATTAGCCCAACACACTCATATTGCCATGTTTCATGCATGCATCATATTGTTGCACATTGTTTGGTGATGGTTGTGTATCGGTGTCCTTTGCGACAGGTTCTGCCTCCGAGGAGTACCGTGATTACCCTAACGAAGAACCGTATCAGTGCATCGAACCATCAGGCAAGCAACCAACCATTTGATCATATCGATACAACCCCATGTTCTCGCTCCTTCTCTCTTTTACTGCATTAAGACAACGCGTTTCAAACTGCTGTGTGCTACGGTAGTTGAACCCATTTCCTCTGCATGACCTGTCATTGCCACAGTAACTAGATGAAACCCACTAGCATGTGTAGGAGTTGATTGAGCCATATGTATGTGTTGTTCCTACCTTGCTATGCCTGCTATGCTTAGAGTCGTGTCAGGTCTGGTTCATCTGGGTGATGGGCTAGAGTGAAATGTTTATGTCGGTAATGAGAGTGGTGTGGTGAACACGATTTGGTAAAGGTATCGATGAGAGGCCATGTAGGAGTACATGGTGGGTTGTTTCATTGAAGCCGACCTTAAGCACTGAGATCTGTATGTGTGATTTAAGAATCAGCTACTACCATGCATTGGGCCCGAAACCAATGGACCCTCTCGGCTTCTTATTCACCCTAGTTCTCCGTCCAGGAGTTGCAAGTAGTTTCTGGTGTTTGTAGCCTACTGGAGGCCGTGGACAGCGCTGACCGTAGGGGTGGGCTGTGATGCGGTAGGTACATGGCACGGTGTACCGAATACCCATTAGGTATCTCGGGAACCCTGTTCACATCGTTTGGGGCCGTATGGGAAACCTCGGCCGGACTCCCTGCGGATGGAACCTGGATAGGCGATAAACCTGGACTGGAGGCTTAGGTGGTTAGGTAGGTCGTGGCCGACACCCACGTTGGGCTTCCGCTTGAAGGTTGCCGAGTACATGTCGTGTAAACGACGGTAAGTGGTGAGAGCGTGTATGAAGGAGTACACCCCTGCAGGGTTAACATGATCTATTCGAATAGCCGCGTCCGCGGTAAAGGACTACTTGGTTGCCTATACAGTTCATAGACAAGTAAATGGAAACTGTTAAAAGCCTCAAGATAAGTGTGAGTGCCGAGGATGGCTCTTCCGTAGGAAGACGGAGGTGGATCCTCGGTAGTGTATTGAAGTGGTGAGTAGTGGACTCGTGTGCGCAAAACCATTTCAAGTTGGAGTATCGTAGGATAGTCTAGCCAAGAGTCAAAGCTGGCTTGCTGCAATAACTCCACCAACCCTTCTTGATAATATGCATGTATGTAGGATCTGATGTAAGTCTTGCTGAGTACCCTTTGTACTCATGTTGCTATAATTTACATTTTTACAGAAGACGCTGCAACCCCTTCTGATGGGTTCTATGTAGACGTTGACATCAACGAGTAGGCTAAAGACCCAGGTGGTGACCCTGAGCTTGTGAAGGACCACGTAGTATAGCTAGGCTTTCCAAGCCTCTTTTATTTTACTAGTTGTCTGTACTCAGACAAGTTACTTCCGCTGCTGGTTTGTATGACTGTATGACTTGTATGTTGGGTCGTGAGACCCGTACCTTTGTGTATGTTATGTATGGCCCTCTGAGCCTTAAATAAAGTACTTGTGTCGTAGAGTCATGTTGTGATGCTTCGTTGTATTTGCACATATCGAGCATATTGTGTGTATGATTGAAATGCTTGGTATGTGTGGGATCTGACTATCTAGTTGTTTATCTTTAGTAGCCTCTCTTACCAGGAAATGTCTCCTAGTGTTACCGCTGAGCCATGGTAGCTTGCTACTGCTCTGGAACACTTAGGCTGGCCGGCATGTGTCCTTCTTCGTTCCTGTGTCTGTCCCTTCGGGGAAATGTCACACTTTGAGTACCGGAGTCCTGCTAGCCCGCTACAGCCCGGTTTACCGGAGTCCTGCTAGCCCAGTGCTACAGCCCGGACCCATTTGCTGATGACCGACACGTTCGAAGCTGGGTCATGGATGCCTGTCCCTGTAAGTCTGTGCCACTTTGGGTTTACGACTAGTCATGTCAGCCCGGGCTCTTTATCATATGGATGCTAGCGACACTATCATATACGTGAGCCAAAATGCGCAAACGGTCCCGGGCAAAGGTAAGGCGACACCCGTGGGGATACCGTGCGTGAGGCCGCAAGGTGATATGAGGTGTTACCGGCTAGATCGATGTGACATCGAGTCGGGGACCTGACAGCGTTGGCATCAGAGCCGGACTGCCTGTAGGTTCTCCAAGCCAAACTGGTCGATGTTGAGTCTAGAAATTCTTTAGTTATATGTAGGGGAATTGTTTGTGGGATGGAACGTAAGGCTCTTTTTACTCCTTTATCTTATGACATTCTGATCTGAGTCAGTCCATTCTTCTACCGGGGGATAAGGAATTAGGATCTGTTCTCTCTATCAGGATCATGTGTTACTAATCAGTAGTACCTTATAAGTTTGATGGATACAAGCCTAGTTCAGTTCTACTACCATATTATGTTGTTAGAATGGATTCAGAACTTTGATATGATGATGATGAGTGTGTATGTAATCCTTTGTCAAATGTCTCAAAATCCTTCTTGAGCATTTACAGCTGTTATGCTGCCGAAATTTCGCTAGAAATTCTAATGCCTTTGCATTATGATTGTGCTTTCAGATGGCCACTCGCGACCTCAATCAAGTGGTTCGCCTGACTCGATGCCTAGATGTACCCGGCCATACTGCCAAGTTGGTCAGGGTAATGACTGAGGCTGGATACCGCTGGTATCCTGAGTACACGGTCGAAGAGCAATTCCGAGACTTTAATCAAAGCCAGTATCTCTGCACTGTCAGGATATTTCCATCTTATCCTGGATCCACCGAGCCTCTTCACTGCTCCTATGGACTCGGGGTTACCATTGAGATGGCTGTGCAGGACGCCGCCTACTCTATGATGACCATTATGCGAGTCAGATCTGGTATATTTCGGGACTCTGATTTCCGGTATATGCCAGGATCACTTCCGGGAGCACAAGGGTATCTCCAGGCTATCTATGCTGACCCCACTCAGGAGGATTCACGGACTCGCACCACTGCTGAGATGCTCGAGGATAAGGACCGTGAAAATCGGGCCTTGAGGTTAGAGATCTTCAATACCCGTGCTGACCACTGGGCCACTTTGACTCGGTTCGCACCGGCGGTGCAAGCTGGATTCTCAGATATGCGCGATCTCTATCCTGTGAGATCTGCTCTGCCAGACGTGATGGTTTGGCGTGATGTAGGAGGCATCACCCCACCTCGCGGTCCCCGCAGGCCACCGTCTGTTGGTCCAAGGCCTCATCCTAGCCCCTATGGTCCACAAGCTCCGCGAGATCGTCTGTTTCCGGATGATCATGTTGAGCTTCCAGGCTATGGAGGTGACTTCTACGAGGACTACTACGGATCGGTCTGAGTTAGTGGTAGTATCACTAGTTCGCACTAGCTGTGTTGTCTATCATCCCGCGTGACTCGTGGGATATGACCTAGTTTGTACTCCTTCCGGAGGTGTAGAAAAATAATGTATAGGAGCTTGGAATGCCTCCGATGAGATGTAATCCTCTTTCACCGTAATAGTACTTTGTTTGGTCTTGTACTAAACCCTGTATGGTGTGTATGATGATGGAATAAAGAAGCAGTTTCTGTATCTACCATGTCATACGGATGATCATCTTGCATTTCGAGTTATTCCTTACATTTTACCCTATGTCGGAATTTTATCATCCTGACTAAATCATTGTCTTGTTTACCTAGGATGGTCAACACGCGCGCTAACCCTGCTTCTCAAGAGCAGGCCGAAGGCAGTGAAGCCAGGGATGCAAATCTGCCTCATCCTCCTTCACTAGCCGAGGTTATGATGGAAGCTGAGAGAAACAGGCGGGAGACCAACCGTTTGTTGGAGCGTATTGAACAGAACACAGCACACCATCAGAGGACTAACGTGGTGTCACTCAGTGATTTCATCAAATTACATCCACCCACGTTCCACCACTCCGTCGAGCCTCTCGACGCTAATGACTGGCTTCGCAGTATCTCTCACAAACTGCGTTCCGCGCTGGTAGCGGAGGCTGACAAGGTCACCTTTGCTGCATATCATCTTGAAGGCCCCGCCAGTCTATGGTGGGAGAATTATGGAGCTATGCGCCCGGCGGGCCATGTCACTACTTGGGCTGAGTTCAGTGAGGCTTTCCGTGAACATCACATTCCGGAGGGTCTCATGGACCGTAAACGTGAAGAATTTTGCAGTTTCACCCAAGGCCGGCTTTCTGTGGATGCTTACAGCAGGGAGTTTGGTAATCTCGCACGATATGCAACCGAGGAAGTGTCTACCGATGCCAAGAAGCAAGCAAGGTTCCGTAAGGGCCTTAGTCCTGAGCTTCGCCGCGACCTCCGTTTGCATGAGTGCACATCCTTCCAGAAACTTGTCAACAAAACCATCAGTGCTGAAACTGGTCAGACTGACTATGACGCAACACGCAAGCATGGCCGTGATATGGGTTCCTCATCCGGTGCTGGTCCTCAGAAGCGCCGCGTGTGGGTACCCAACACCGCCCTGCCACCCAGGTTCACACCGAGGCCATCCTTCCAGGCGCCTCGCCCCGTTCAACAGTCTGCTCCAGCCAAGCCCTATGGGGGTCCAACTAACAATGCTCCTCCACGTACCAGTTCCGTGACTTGTTTCAAGTGTGGGGAATCTGGCCACTATATGCGTGAGTGTCCCTAGACCAACCCCAACCAGTCTGCTAAAGCTGTTGGCCGTGGCAAGCCGACAGGAAAAATATTCCACGCCAAGCCGGTCACCGCTTCACATGGCCATGTCAACTGTATCTCTGCCGAAGAAGCTCAAGAGGATCCCAACGTCGTTCTCGGTACGCTTCTTGTCAATTGCCACCCGGCATCTGTTCTTTTCGATACAGGAGCCTCTCATT
The DNA here is from genome assembly GCF_002162155.2 of Triticum dicoccoides. Taxonomy (NCBI): domain Eukaryota; kingdom Viridiplantae; phylum Streptophyta; class Magnoliopsida; order Poales; family Poaceae; genus Triticum; species Triticum dicoccoides. The sequence continues at coordinate 182,415,808 of NC_041389.1, forward strand.
CTTTTATATCTGAAAATTATGCTCGTTTGCATAACGTCGCATTCGGTGATATGCCAACCTCTATGGTAATTCAAACTCCGGGATCCAAATGGCAAACTTCTAGAGTAAGCCATGGAAATGAAATCCAAGTCGACAGACTTGTTTTCCTTGCCTCTTTGATAGCCCTTAAATCTTCAGATATTAATATCATTTTGGGTATGGACTGGATGTCAGCTCATCAAGCCAAAATTGATTGCTTCTCTAGGACTGTTCAACTCACCCATCCTTCGGGGAAGATAGTCAATGTCTTGACCCGAATAGCCAAGCGACAATTATATTCTCTTAACGCCAGCCCTTTGCCAGACCTTGAGGACGTGCCGGTAGTCTGTGACTTCCCGGATGTCTTTCCAGAGGAATTGCCAGGTGTTCCACCTGACAGGGATGTTGAGTTCCTAATAGACCTCATTCCAGGAACCGTTCCGATTGCTAGAAGACCTTATAAGATGGCACCCTTAGAACTAGCCGAGCTTAAGAAACAACTCGATGAGTCCTTGAAAAAGGGTTTCATCCGACCTAGCTCCTCTCCTTGGGCTTGCCCCGTCCTATTCGTCAAGAAGAAGGATGGTACGGACCGGATGGTTGTAGATTACCGACCTGTCAATTTGGTCACAATCAAGAACAAATATCCACTTCCCAGGATCAACGACCTGTACGATCAGCTCGCTGGATCCTCAGTCTTCTCCAAGATGGATTTGAGGTTGGGCTACCATCAAATCAAAATCAGAAACGGGGACATTCCTAAAACGGCCTTTGTTACTCGTTATGGCCAATACGAGTACACCGTCATGTCCTTCGGTTTAACCAACGCTCCAGCCACCTTTTCTCGGTTAATGAACTCAATCTTCATGGAGTATTTGGATAAATTCTTCGTGGTTTACCTCGATGATATACTCATCTACTCCAAGAACGAGGAAGAACATGCCGAACATCTAAGGCTAGTGTTGCAGAAACTTCGAGAGCATTGCCTTTATGCCAAATTTTCTAAATGTGAATTCTGGTTGTCAGAAGTGACCTATCTGGGTCATGTAATATCTGGTAAAGGTATTGCTGTTAACCCTGAGCGAGTTCAAGCCGTCCTTAATTGGACTCCACCTGAATCGGTCAAGCAAGTTCGGAGCTTTCTGGGCTTAGCGAGCTATTGTCGTCGCTTTGTCGAGAACTTCTCCAAGGTTGCTAAACCTCTAACCGAACTCCTCAAGAAAGATAAGAAGTTCGAGTGGACTCCACAATGTGAGCACAGCTTTCAGGAACTGAAAAAAAGCCTGACTTCTGCTCCCGTACTGGTACCGCCAGACTTCTCTAAGGACTTTGTTATCTACTGCGACGCCTCGCGACAAGGACTAGGTTGCATCCTCATGCAAGATCGACACGTAATTGCCTACGCTTCACGGCAATTGCACCCACATGAGGAGAATTATCCTACTCATGATCTAGAGCTTGCAGCCGTAGTCTATGCACTTAAGACCTGGCGGCATTACCTCCTCGGTAACCGTTGCGAAATATTCACTGATCACCAAAGTCTGAAGTACATTTTCACCCAACCGGATCTGAATCTCAGGCAAAGACGTTGGGTTGAGTTGATCACAGACTTCGACTTAGGGATAACCTACACCCCAGGGAAAGCCAACGTCATGGCTGATGCGCTAAGTCGTAAATCTTATTGTAACAATCTGATGTTACAACAAAGTCAACCGCTTCTCCATGAGGAATTTCGGAAGCTTAACCTTCACATTGTTCCTCAAGGATTTCTTTCCACCTTGGTGGCGAAACCTACTCTTACGGATCAAATCATTGCTGCCCAGAAGCGAGATAAGGGAATAGCTAAGATCAAGGAGAACGTTGCTAGCAGAGGTGCTAGTTGTTTCTCCACAAATGATCATGGTGTTGTGTATTTTGAGAACCGCCTAGTGGTTCCCAAGAACCAGCATCTACGGCAGTTGATCCTTAAGGAGGCTCATGAATCTCCTCTCACCATTCATCCCGGTAGTACTAAGATGTATCAGGACCTACGCCAGAGGTTCTGGTGGACTAGGATGAAGAGAGAAATTGCTCAGTATATTGCAAATTGCGACGTCTGTCGTCGTGTTAAAGCAGAGCATCAACGGCCTGCTGGCACCCTTCAACCCTTAGCTATTCCTGAATGGAAATGGGATAAAATTGGTATGGATTTCATTACCGGTTTTCCCAGGACCAAGAGAGGGAATAATGCTATCTTTGTCGTTGTCGATCCTCTTTCCAAAGTAGCCCATTTCTTACCTGTTCGTGAGAGTATAACCGCTAGTCAGCTGGCAGACTTATACATCTCCCGAATAGTGTCTCTCCATGGTGTTCCTTTGGAAATTAACTCGGATCGAGGAAGTCTCTTCACCTCTCGATTTTGGGAAAGTTTCCAAAATGCTATGGGAACCCGTCTCTCCTTCAGCACTGCATTCCACCCTCAGTCGAGTGGTCAAGTGGAACGCGTCAACCAGATTCTAGAAGACATGCTTCGAGCCTCTGTTATCCCATTCGGGATGGACTGGGAGAAGTGCCTTCCATTTGCCGAATTCGCTTATAACAACAGCTATCAGTCTAGCTTGGGTAAAGCTCCTTTTGAAGTTCTCTATGGACGACGGTGTCGAACACCCCTTAACTGGTCAGAGACCGGGGAAAGACAATTCTTTGGCCCGGACATGATTCAGGAAGCAGAAGAACAAGTTCGTATCGTTCGTGAAAAGTTGAAAACAGCCCAATCCCGTCAAAAGAGTCAATATGACCGAAAGCATAAGGCTATGACTTTCGAGGTTGACGAGAAGGCTTATCTTCGGGTCACCCCTCTGAAGGGAACCCATCGTTTCGGTATCAAAGGCAAATTGGCTCCTCGTTACATTGGACCTTTTCGCATTCTCTCCAAACGAGGGGAAGTTGCCTACCAGTTGGAACTACCTCCGCACCTCTCCAGGGTCCACGATGTCTTCCATGTTTCTCAACTCAGGCGTTGCTTCTCGGATCCTATCCGTGAAGTGGACCACGAAACGCTTGATCTCCAGGATAATCTTACATATCGAGAGTACCCCATTCGTATCCTCGATCAGGCCGAGCGTACCACTCGACGCCAGAACATCAAGTTCCTCAAAGTACAATGGTCGCACCATTCTGAGGATGAAGCAACTTGGGAAAGGGAGGATCGTCTTCGACTCGAGTACCCCGCCTTCTTTCCGGAGGAACCCGAATCTCGGGACGAGATTCTTTTGAGTGGGGGTGAGTTGTCACACCCTAGCTAGTCATGCATTAGAGTGTGTGCATCATGTTTAAAATTCCATTTAACTTGAAATGGGGATCTGTGAAACCCTCAGAATCATTTCTGAAAATGACCCAAATAAAAATTTCTCCAAAAGGGTCCAAGAAAATGCTCATGTTGATCTCTGAAAATATTGGACAGAGATAAAAATCAAACCAATATTTTTAGTGGCTCATGGACATTTATTTTGGGCATTTGGAATTAATGCATAAATATTTGCTTTGGAAATATATTTCTATATATATTAATATATGTCCAAATATTATGCCAATTATAAAGGAGCTTTGGAATAATATATCTAGCCCCTGAAAAATTTGGCATAAGTTAAATAAATGATTTAATATATTATTTAAATCAAAACAAATGTCAGAAATTAGAAAACAGAAAAAAATAAAAGGGAGAAGCTTACCTGGGCTCCTCCACTGTGCAGCCCATCCAGCTGGCCGGCCCAGCCAGCAGGCGGCCCAGCCCGCCTCCCTCCTCTGTCGTCTTCGTCCCGACAGAGGGAGGGGAGTGTGGCCGGCGCGCGCGCGCGCCACCGCGCCACGCCACCTCTCTCCCTGCTTGCCTGCCCTCCCCTCCTCGCTCGATGCCCCGGACGACGCCACGCCTCCCCCCCTGCTCTCTCTCACTCTCCCCCGGCTCTCCCCTCCTCTCCCTCGCTCTCTCTCTCACACGGCCGAACACCACCGTCGCCGCCGTTCGCCATAGCAGCCATCTCCGGCCACCCCTCGCTCCCCCGACTAGCTCAGAAGCTCCGCCACAACCCCCTCTTCTTCCCCACCGCTCCACGGGCCTCCGGAAGCCCTGCATCGCCGCCACGTCGCCGTTCCCCTCTTCGGGCTCCGACCATCATCGCCGACGAATTCGCCGTCTCCAGCGCGTCTCCGAGCCCGCTTCGACGCCCACTGCAACCGCGGTGAGCCCCCGAGTCGTTTCCCCCTTCTTCCCGGGTCTCTTTCGACCTCTAGGCCTTAGCCCCACCTTGGCCGAGAGCTCCACGCCGCCGGCGATGTCGCCGTCGTGGCCACGGTCACCGTAGCGCCCAACCGAGCACACTATTGTGCTCCACGCCTCACTAGGAGCACGCAGCACGCACCAACGCCTCCCCAAACACCCTGCAACGCTGACTCCGACCACACCCGAACTCCGGCCGCCGCTCACGAGCTCGCCGTCGACGGTACCGGCCACCCCAGGCTCGGCCACCACCACCGTTCGACGCGCGGGAGCAAGAGCTCTCCAACGAGCCCAAGAACGGCCTCGCCCGTGCCCTGTAGCGCGATCCCGCATCGCGCCGCCGTCTCGGGCCTCGCCGGCGTCACGTCGCCGGTGGGTTTGACCCACCTTGACCACGGCAGGACCCCCCTGAGTCCCTGACAGGTGGGCCCAGCCCTGTAGCTAATTAAGATTAGCGCTAACCACTGTTAGTTAACCCCCTGACACTGACCAGTGGGCCCCAACGCCACTAATTAGTAATTAGGATTAATTTAACCCTGTTTAACCCCCCTGTCACTGACGTGTGGGCCCCACACGTCAGGTTTGACCTCAGCCAACCGCAGTTGACCACTGACATCATGATGACGTCATGCTGGCGCAATAACTATAATTTCTGGATTTAATTTAAATCAGGAAATTCCAGAATATTATTTAAACTTCAAAAATTCATAACTTTTATTCTGTAACTCCAAATTGGACAAATTATATATGAAAAATGATCAGAAAAATCCAATCTATCCATCTGTACTATTTTCATGCATGATCAAACAAGTTAAATTGATGTTTTAAGCAGAACAAGGAAAAGCACTTTAAAAGGCCATGTTTGAGTTTGAAATTTGAATCTTTGATTCAAATTTGTTCAAACCCTTCTGGTTTTAGTTGCATTAGCCCAACACACTCATATTGCCATGTTTCATGCATGCATCATATTGTTGCACATTGTTTGGTGATGGTTGTGTATCGATGTCCTTTGCGACAGGTTCTGCCTCCGAGGAGTACCGTGATTACCCTAACGAAGAACCGTATCAGTGCATCGAACCATCAGGCAAGCAACCAACCATTTGATCATATCGATACAATCCCATGTTCTCGCTCCTGCTCTCTTTTACTGCATTAAGACAACGCGTTTCAAACTGATGTGTGCTACGGTAGTTGAACCCATTTCCTCTGCATGACCTGTCATTGCCACAGTAACTAGATGAAACCCACTAGCATGTGTAGGAGTTGATTGAGCCATATGTATGTGTTGTTCCTACCTTGCTATGCCTGCTATGCTTAGAGTCGTGTCAGGTCTGGTTCATCTGGGTGATGGGCTAGAGTGAAATGATTATGTCGGTAATGAGAGTGGTGTGGTGAACACGATTTGGTAAAGGTATCAATGAGAGGCCATGTAGGAGTACATGGTGGGTTGTTTCATTGAAGCCGACCTTAAGCACTGAGATCTGTATGCGTGATTTAAGATACAGCTACTACCATGCATTGGGCCCTGAAATATGACCCCGCTCGACTTCTTATTCACCCTAGCTCTCTGTCCAGGAGTTGCAAGTAGTTTCTGGTGTTTGTAGGCTACTGGAGGCCGTGGACAGCGCTGACCGTAGGGGTGGGCTGTGATGCGGTAGGTACGTGGCCGGGTGTACCGAATACCCGTTAGGTATCTCGGGAACCCTGTTCACATCGTTCGGGGCCGTATGGGAAACCCCGGCCGGACTCCCTGCAGATGGAACCTGAATAGGCGATAAACCTGGACTAGAGGCTTAAGTGTTTAGGTAGGTCGTGGTCTACACCCACGTCGGCTTTCGCTTGAAGTCTGCCGAGCACATGTCGTGTGCAGACGCTAAGTGGTGGAAACATGTATGAAGAAGTACACCCCTGCAGGGTTATCATAATCTATTCGAATAGCCGCGTCCGCGGTAAAGGACTACTTGGTTGCCTATACAGTTCATAGACAAGTAAATGGAAACTGTTAAAAGCCTCAAGATAAGTGTGAGTGCCGAGGATGGCTCTTCCGTAGGAAGACGGAGGTGGATCCTCGGTAGTGTATTGAAGTGGTGAGTAGTGGACTCGTGTGCGCAAAACCATTTCAAGTTGGAGTATCGTAGGATAGCCTAGCCAAGAGTCAAAGCTGGCTTGCTGCAATAACTCCACCAACCCTTCTTGATACTAAGCATGTATGTAGGATCTGATGTAAGTCTTGCTGAGTACCTTTGTACTCATGTTGCTATAATTTACATTTTTTACAGAAGACGCTGCAACCCCTTCTGATGGGTTCTATGTAGACGTTGACATCAACGAGTAGGCTAAAGACCCAGGTGGTGACCCTGAGCTTGTGAAGGACCACGTAGTATAGCTAGGCTTTCCAAGCCTCTTTTATTTTACTAGTTGTCTATACTCAGACAAGTTACTTCCGCTGCTGGTTTGTATGACTGTATGACTTGTATGTTGGGTCGTGAGACCCGTACCTTTGTGTATGTTATGTATGGCCCTCTGAGCCTTAAATAAAGTACTTGTGTCGTAGAGTCATGTTGTGATGCTTCGTTGTATTTGCACATATCGAGCATATTGTGTGTATGATTGAAATGCTTGGTATGTGTGGGATCTGACTATCTAGTTGTTTATCTTTAGTAGCCTCTCTTACCAGGAAATGTCTCCTAGTGTTACCGCTGAGCCATGGTAGCTTGCTACTGCTCTGGAACACTTAGGCTGGCCGGCATGTGTCCTTCTTCGTTCCTGTGTCTGTCCCTTCGGGGAAATGTCACGCTTTGAGTACCGGAGTCCTGCTAGCCCGCTACAGCCCGGTTTACCGGAGTCCTGCTAGCCCAGTGCTACAGCCCGGACCCATTTGCTGATGACCGACACGTTCGAAGCTGGGTCATGGATGCCTGTCCCTGTAAGTCTGTGCCACTTTGGGTTTACGACTAGTCATGTCAGCCCGGGCTCTTTATCATATGGATGCTAGCGACACTATCATATACGTGAGCCAAAATGCGCAAACGGTCCCGGGCAAAGGTAAGGCGACACCCGTGGGGATACCGTGCGTGAGGCCGCAAGGTGATATGAGGTGTTACCGGCTAGATCGATGTGACATCGAGTCGGGGTCCTGACACTAACAGAGAGGTCAGCACGCCGGTCTAACTCCTATGGCGCAGGGGTCTGGGCCCATCGCCCATTGCACACCTTCACGTTGCATGTGCGGCCGAAAGCAGAACTAGCCCCCTTAATACAAGAGCAGGCTTACGTTCCAATCTGGCATGCGCCGCTCAGTCGCTGACGTCTAGAAGGCTTCGGCTGATACCACAACGTCGAGTGCCCATATCTTTCCCACGTAGTTGGTTAGTGCGTATAGACCAAATGGCCAGATTCAGATCAAATACCAAGATCTCGTTAAGCGTGTTAATTGATGTAACCGCGGACACCGACCAGGACCAGGCCCACCTCTCACCTAGGCGATCTCAACTTGCCCTGTCGCTCCGCCACAAAGATCCACACAGAGGGCCGTCGGGACAAAGGTCCTTTCAGCCCCCATTCCGTGAATCACTCACGGGTACTCTTCGAGCGGACCCGACTTTAGTCACCATCTGTAGTATGTATATATGTATAGTATATACCCGTGATGACCTCCCAAGTGATCACGGCCCGATAGTATAGCAAGGTAGACCGACAAGAATGTAGGGCCACAGATGATAAACTAGCATCCTATACTAAGTATCTAGGATTGCAGGTATGGTATCAATGACTGTAGCAACAATGACAGGCTATGCAACAGAATAGGAGTAACCGAACAGTAACATGCTACACTACTCTAATGCAAGCAGTATAGAGAACAATAGGCGATATCTGGTGATCAAGGGGGGGGGGGCTTGCCTGGTTGCTCTGGCAAGAAGGAGGGGTCGTCAACTCCGTAGTCGAACTGGGGGTCGCCGGCAGTCTCGGGGTCTACCGGAAAGAAGTAACGGAGGGGGAACACAATAAATAACAGAGCAATCAAAGCATCAAAAAGTGTAACATGGCAATACGCGGTGCTAGGTGTGCCCTAACGTGGTAGTAGGTGATACTGGCGAAAGGAGAAAACATCCGGGGAAGTATCCCCGGTGTTTCGCGTTTTCGGATAGGTGATCCGGAGGGGGAAAGTTGCGTGTTCGATATGTTAGGGATGTGTGGCGAACGAACGGGCTGCGTATCCGGATTCACCTCGTCGATCAGAGCAACTTTCATGTACAAAGTTTTTCCATCCGAGCTACGGTTTATTTTATATTAAATTTAAAAAGATTTAAATCATTTTTAAGATTTATTTAATTTTTTTAAATCAACATTATCCAGAATAGTGCTTGCTGACGTCATCATGATGTTAGCATGACGTCAGTAGTCAACAGGATGTTGACTGGTCAACCTGACATGTGGGTCCCGGTTCTCATAGACTACTGAGTTATTTAACAACATTTAATTAGGTTCATTAGTTAATTAGGTTAATTAAACAGGAATAATTAATTCTTTGATTAATTAATTAATATTTTAATTATTATTTATTTATTTTAATTCCTTTTTTTAAACGTTCTAGGGCTGGGCCCCGTTTGTCATAGGCCCTAGGGGCCTTAGCGGGCATACGGGCAAGCGGGTGCAGGCGAAGCCACACCCCTGCCGGGTAACGAGGCGAGGCAGGATGGACCGGAGCGGGGGTGACCAGCGTGGGCAACGGCCGGCGGCGTCGGCCGCGGTAGGTGGGACAAGGGGACACTTGGTGAGGCCGTGGCCGGAGAGAGCAGCAGCAGGGGAGCCGGGGCGCGGGAGGCGAGTGACGGAGGCGGGGCTCGCGTGCGAGCTGTGAGGCTACGGGGCGCGGGCGATGGTTGCGGGGCGCGCCCCGGGCGCGTCGAGGAGCGGGCGTTCCGACCGGGCGCAGCTGTAGGCGCGGTGAGCGCGTCGACAGAGGCGGCGGCCAGCAGCGACTACGGGTGTTGCACAACGATGGGAGCAGAGGAAAAGGGAGGGAACGGACGGCGGAGCTCACTGAGCCCTGTAGGTCTGCTTAAGTAGGCTTGGGGAGGAGTCGGGGAGGTCTGACGACGAAGAAGACAAAGGCGTCCGACGAGGCATAGGAGCTCCAATCGTGGAGGAGGACGAAGACGGGCGGTGACGGCTGTGGGCGTCGAGGCGCCGGCGAGGTGCGATGGGGTTGGGGTCAGTGATGAGGCGAGGCCGCGGGAAGAGATGAGGACGGGGTGCGGTGACGGATGACGACGAGGTCGAGGCGGCGAGGTCGCGTTCCGGCGACGGCGGGGTCGAGGCAGAGGAGCTCCGGTGAGGTTTCCCCGACAAACGGCGATGGCGAGGAGGTCCTCCAAGCGGTGGTGATGCGGCGCCGGCAACGAGCACGTCGGGCGGCGGGGACCGGCGTCGAGCCCCGATCCAGATCTGGATCGGGGGGAGGGGGAGAACGAATGAGTGGGGGGAATGGTGGTCGTGGGGCTAGGGTTCGGTGCCCCCAGGGGGTATAGGGAGTGGGGGTGTGGGGCGGTTGGGCCGGCCCGTTCGGGAGGCGGAGGCCAGCTGGGCCACTTGGCCCAGCGGGGGGGGGTCTGTTGTTTTTGTTATGTTTTGCTTTCCTTTCATTTGTTTCTTTTTATTTATTTTCCTTTCTGTTTTATTCAATTTAAAATATTTATGCATTTTCTAAAAATGTGTTTACTTCACCATAATTATCTATGCAATATTTGACACGGTCCGAACATTTTTGTTTTAAAGTTTGAAAACTTTATTTGTTTGCCAAAAATTCAAATTTGAATTCGAATCGTTTTGAACTAACACTAGATTAGCAACAGTAATCATGGTGACGTGGCATCATTAGTAGAAGGATTCTGTAGCTTAATTATCCGGGCGTCACAAGGACCTTGGTCCATCTTTCGTTGAGCGTATCCTATTCAGCTTTGAGATGCTACTATTTCTTTTTCAGGCTCCGCGCGGTGGCGATGAGCTATCGCTTGAAGCGTTCTTGTTCGAGAGGTTCCTCTGGGACAATAAAATGTTCATCACCAAGGCTAACATCCTCTTCGGAGACTGACATATAGTTGCTGTCCTCCGAATCTTAATGATCAACGTGTTCGGGGCTATACTGACCCTCCTCCCTTGCTACGTCTTGAGCTTGCGTTGGTTTTCCTTGAAGAGGAAAGGGTGATGCAGCAATAGTAGCGTAAGTATTTCCCTCAGTCTTTGAGAACCAAGGTATCAATCTAGTAGGAGGCTCCTCAAAAGTCGCACACACCTACACAAACAAACAAGAACCTCGCAACCAACGCAATAAAGGGGTTGCCAATCCCTTCACGGCCACTTGCGAAAGTGAGATCTGATAGAAATAATATGATAAGATAAATATTTTTAGTATTTTTTTGATATAGATTGGAAAAGCAAAGATGCAAATCAAAGTAGATGGAAAGCTTATATGATAAAATATAGACCCGGGGCCATAGGTTTCACTAGTGGCTTCTCTCAAGATAGCATAAGTATTACGGTGGGTGAACAAATTACTGTCGAGCAATTGATAGAAAAGCGAATAGTTATGAGATTATCTAGGCATGATCATGTATATAGGCATCACGTCCGTGACAAGTAAATCGACTCCTGCCTGCATCTACTACTATTACTCCACACATCGACCGCTATCCAGCATGCATCTAGAGTATTAAGTTCATAAAGAACAGAGTAACGCATTAAGAAAGATGACATGACGTAGAGGGATAAACTCATGCAATATGATATAAACCCCATCTTTTTATCCTCGATGGCAACAATACAATACGTGCCTTGCTGCCCTGCTATCACTGGGAAAGGACACCGCAAGATTGAACCCAAAGCTAAGCACTTCTCCCATTGCAAGAAAGATCAATCTAGTAGGACAAACCAAACTGATAATTCGAAGAGACTTGCAAAGATAATAATCACACATAAAAGAATTCATAGGAGATTCAAATATTTCTCATAGATAAACTTGATCATAATCCCACAATTCATCGGATCTCGACAAACACACCGCAAAAAGAGTTACATCGAATAGATCTCCAAAAAGATTGAGGAGAACTTTGTATTGAGATTCAAAGAGAGAGTAGAAGCCATCTAGCTAATAACTATGGACCCGAAGGTCTGTGGTAAACTACTCAAAACTCATCAGAAGGGCCTTGGAGATGATGTAGAGGCCCTCCATGGTCGATTCCCCCTTCGGCAGAGCGCCGGCGAAGGCTCCAAGCTGGGATCTCGCGGATACAGAAGGTTGCGGTGGTGGAATTAGGTTTTCGTGGCCTCTTCTGATGTTGTCGGGGTACGTGGGTATATATAGGAGGAAGAAGTAGGTCGGTGGACGCTCGAGGGGCCCACGAGGGTGGGGGGCGCGCCCACTTCCAAGGGGGGCACCGGGCACCCTCGTGGTCGCCTCGGTTGTTGCTTGACGCCCAGTCCAAGTCCCCTAGATCACGTTTGTTCTAAAAAGATCGCTCCCGAAGGTTTCATCCCGTTTGGACTCCGTTTGATATTCCTTTTCTTCGAAACACTGAAATAGGCAAAAAAAAACAACAATTCAGGCTGGGCCTCCGGTTAGTAGGTTAGTCCCAGAAAATGATATAAAAGTGTAAAGTAAAGCCCATAAACATACAAAACGGGTAATATAATAGCATGGAACAATAAAAAATTATAGATACGTTGGAGACGTATCAAGCTCCCCAAGCTTAATTCCTGCTCGTCCTCGAGTAGGTAAATGATAAAAACAGAATTTTGGATGTGGAATACTACCTAGCATAATTCTCAATGTAATTTTCTTTATTGTGGCATGAATGTTTAGATCCAAATGATTCAAAATAAAAGTTCATATTGACATAAGAAATAATAATACTTCAAGCATACTAATAAAGCAATCATGTCTTCTCAAAATAACATGGCTAAAGAAAGTTATCCCTACAAAATCATATAGTATGGCTGTTGCTCTATCATCATCACACAAAGTATTTAATCATGCACAACCCCGATGACAAGCCAAGTAATTGTTTCATACTTTAGTAATCTCAAACTTTTTCAACATTCACGCGATACATGAGCGTGAGCCATGGACATAACACTATATGTGGAATAAAATGGTGGTTGTGGAGAAGACAAAGAGGAGAAGATAGTCTCATAGCAACTAGGCGTATCAACGGGCTATGGAGATGCCCATTAATAGATATCAATGTGAGTGAGTAGGGATTGCCATGCAACGGATGCACTAGAGCTATGTATGAAAGCTCAACAAAAGAAACTAAGTGGGTGTGCATCCAACTCGCTTGTTCACGAAGACCTAGGGCATTTTGAGGAAGCCCATCATTGGAATATATAAGCCAAGTTCTATAATGAAAAATTCCCACTAGTATATGAAAGTGACAACATAGGAGACTCTCTATCATGAAGATCATGGTGCTACTTTGAAGCACAAGTGTGGTAAAAAGGATAGTAGCATTGTCCCTTCTCCCTTTTTCTCTCATTTTTTTATTTGGCCTTTCTCTTTTTTTGTTTGGCCTTTCTCTCTCTTTTTTTATAAAGTCCGAAGTCTCATCCCGACTTGTGGGGGAATCACAGTCTCCATCATCCTTTCCTCACTGGGACAATGCTCTAATAATAAAGATCATCACACTTTTATTTACTTACAACTCAAGATTACAACTCGATACTTAGAACAAGATATGATTCTGTATGAATGCCTCCGGCGGTGTATCGGGATATGCAAGGAATCAAGTGACATGAATGAAAAATTATGAAGGTGGCTTTTCCACAAATACGATGTCAACTACATGATCACGCAAAGAGCAATATGACAATGATGATGTGTGTCATATAAACGGAATGGTGGAAAGTTGCATGGAAATATATCTCCGAATGGCTATGGAAATGCCATAATAGGTAGGTATGGTGGCTGTTTTGAGGAAGGTGTATGGTGGGTGTATGGTACCGGGGAAAGTTGCCTGGAACAAGAGAGGCTAGCAATGGTGGAAGGTGAGAGTGCGTATAATCCATGGACTCAACATTAGTCATAAAGAACTCATATACTTATTGCAAAAATCTACAAGTCATTGAAAACAATGTACTACGCACATGCTCCTAGGGGGATAGATTGGTAGGAAAAGACCATCGCTCGTCCCCGACCGCCACTCATAAGGAAGACAATCAATAGATAAAATTGTGCTCCAACTTCATCACAAAGCGGTTCACCATACGTGCATGCTACGGGAATCACAAACTTCAACACAAGTATTCTTTAAATTCATAATCACCCAACTAGCATGACTCTAATATTACCACCTCTATATCTCAAAACAATCAACTATCAAATTGATCATAGCATCCAATTCACTTTCTATGATAGTTTTTATTATACCCAACTTGGATGCCCATCATTCTAGGACCAATTTTATAACCATAGCAAATACCATGCTGTTCTAAGAGACTCTCAAAATAATATAAGTGAGGCATGAGAGATCAACAATTTCTTCAAAATTAAGCCACCGCCGTGCTCTAAAAGATATAAGTGAAGCACTAGAGCAAAAACTATCTAGCTCAAAAGATATAAGTGAAGCACATAGCTTATTCTAATAAATTCTTAATCAAGCGGGCTTCTCCCAAAAGGTGTGTACAGCAAGGACGATTGTGGTAATCTAAAAAGCAAAGACTCATATAATACATGATGCTCCAAGCAAAACACATACCATGTGGCGAATAAAAATATAGCTCCAAGTAAAGTTACCGATAGACGAAGACGAAAGAGGGGATGCCTTCCGGGGCATCCCCAAGCTTAGGCTTTTGGTTATCCTTGAATATCTTGGGGGTGCCATGGGCATCCCCAAGCTTAGGATCTTCCCACTCCTTATTCCATAGTCCATCAAATCTTTACCCAAAACTTGAAAACTTCACAAGACAAAGCTCAACAGGAAATCTCATAAGCTCCGTTAGTGCAAGAAAGAAAAAGCACCACATAACGTACTGTAATGAACTCATTCTTTATTTATATTGGTGTTAAACCTACTGTATTCCAACTTCTCTATGGTTCCTTTGATACTAGCCATAGATGCATCAAAATAAGCAAACACCACACGAAAAACAGAATATGTCAAAAATAGAACAGTCTGTAGCAATTTGTAACTCTCGAATACTTCTGGAGCTCTAAAAATCCTACCAAAATAGGAAGTCCTAGGAAATATGTCTATTTATCTACAGCAAAACGAATCAACGCAAAAACACGTTTCCGTGAATTACTAAAATTATATTCGCGCGTGCAAAGTTTCTGTTTTTCAGCAGAATCAAATTAACTATCACATAGGTTATCCTATAGGTTCTACTTGGTACAAACACTAATTAAAACATGAAAACACATCTAAACAGAAGTTAGATGAAAAATTTATTACTAAACAGAAGAAAAAACAAAAACCAAAGAATAAAATTGGGTTGCCTCCCGACTAGCGCTATCGTTTAACGCCCCTAGCTAGGCATAAAAGCGAGGATAGATCTAAGTAGTGCCATAATAATAAGATAGATCACGAAAACTCATCTCATATTCTCTATGTTCAGCAGAAAGTTTTATTTGAGGCAAACAAAAGTAATCAAAATGGCTAAATTTAATGGGACAAAAGTCCCCAAGATCAACCTCGGGAGGTATGGGTTCCTCCTTGGGCCCTTCATATTGCACAACCAATTCATCATTAAACATTCTTTTGACAGAACCTCTTGAGTCTATACTCAAGAGAATATCCTTGCTCATTATTTTGAATAGCAAAATCATTATTGAGTTCAGAAATTTTATCAATTAGAACAGTGGTAGGAACCTTTTTTCTAAGGTTTTCATTAAAGCAATATAGTCCAAAGATTGGAAATGCATAATTTCCTCTTGATCGAAGAGGATCGCCTCTATGGGAGGACGACTGGCGTCCACCCTATAGTGCGCAAAAATTTCTTTGGCTTCTTTTATTATAAATCTAAACTCATGTGCCAAAAATATAGTAGCTGCACGCTTAACAGAAGAATGCTCAATATTAGAAAATTCTAGGAGAATTCTTTGTATGCAAGGATGCATGTGCATAAACTGTCTTTCAAGTTCGACTATAAGCATGGCGATAGCATCCGCAAGACTACTAGTTCTATGCAAGATAGAACTACCCATAGAAGTTAAAGCGCCGTCACAAGTAAAGAAATCTTGAATAACCCCTTTTCCAATAATATTACCACTACCGATTGGAAACTTTTTAGTATGCAAGATAGGGGGTTCTTCAGCAGGAGCATCAGAATTTTCCATGTTATCATTATTGTCCATATCGACAATAATCTCCCCAATTTCAAACATAACGACAGACAAAAGCAAGGAGTAAAAAGAGGGTAAACAGAAAGGAGAGGGCGAATAAAATGGCAAGGGTGAAGTGGGGGAGAGGAAAACGAGAGGAAATGGAAAATAATGTAATGTGAGGGAGATGAGTTTGTGATGGGTACTTGGTATGTCTTGACTTGAGCGAAGACCTCCCCGGCAACGGTGCCAGAAATCCTTCTTGCTATGTCTTGAGCTTGCGTTGGTTTCCCTTGAAGAGGAAAGGGTGATGCAGCAATAGTAGCGTAAGTATTTCCCTCAGTTTTTGAGAACCCCAGTAGGAGAACCCAAAGCGAAGCACTTCTCCCATTGCAAGAAAGATCAATCTAGTAGGCCAAACCCTACTGATAATTCGAAGAGACTTGCAAAGATAATTTAATCACACATAAAAGAATTCAGAGAAGATTCAAATATTTCTCATAGATAAACTTGATCATAAACCCACAATTCATCGGATCTTGACAAACACACCACAAAAAGAGTTACATCGAATAGATCTCCAAGAAGATCGAGGACAACTTTGTATTGAGATTCAAAGAGAGAGAAGAAGCCATCTAGCTGATAACTATGGACCCGACGGTCTATGGTAAACTACTCACAACTCATCGGAAGGGCCTTGGAGATGATGTAGAGGCCCTCCATGGTCGATTCCCCCTCCGGCTGAGCACCGACGAAGGCTCCAAGATGGGATCTTGCGGATACAGAAGGTTGCGGCGGTGGAATTAGGTTTTTGTGGTCTGTTATGATGTTCTCGGGGTACGTGTGTATATATAGGAGGAAGAAGTAGGTCGGTGGACGCCCGAGGGGCCGACAAGGGTGGGGGGTGCGCCCACTTCCAGGGGGCACACCGGGCACCCTCGTGGCCGCCTCGATTGTTGCTTGACGTCCACTCCAAGTCCCCTGGATCACGTTTGTTCCAAAAAGATCGCTCCCGAAGGTTTCATCCCGTTTGGACTCCGTTTGATATTCCTTTTCTTTGAAACACTGAAATAGGCAAAAAACAGCAATTCGGGCTGGGCCTCCGGTTAGTAGGTTAGTCCCAAAAATGATATAAAAGTGTAAAGTAAAGCCCATAAACATCCAAAACGGGTAATATAATAGCATGGAACAATCAAAAATTATAGATACCTTGGAGACATCATCCCTCTCATCCTGTTCGGATGTGGGCTCAACGGGGTGTTTGGGATCTTCGTCATTATCCAGTCTCATTATCTCCGGTGCCGGTATTACTATCCTTCGCCCGACGCAATCGTGAGCGGCGCTGCTGGCGCCGACGCTTAGGTGGTTCATCGACGGGCTTGTCCTTGACTGGATCTTGAATGTCATCATCGTCTTTCTTCTCAGGTGTGTCTACCATGTATACATCATAGGTTGAAGTGGCCGTCCAATGCCCTATGATGGGTGGGACTTGGCCTGACTCGGCGTCGGCATCGATGTCCATACCGTCGATGTCTTTGGATGCGTAGTCTAGCATGTCAGTTAGATCCTCGATAGTGGCTATAAAGTTGGTGGTGGGTGGGTCCTAAAATTCCCCGCTCTCAGCCCCCAGCCCATGCTGGGTGCAATTCGGAGGCAAAGCTTCCGTAATGGCGAGCGATCACATTAAGCTCAGTGCTTCATCTAAGGGAGAAAGATGGGTAGGAGTCTACGGATCTGCAGGCTGAGCTTGGCGACAAACACCTGATCGGGCCCGGTCGACGCAGACCTCGACAGTTCGGAGTTGTCGTCCAGAGGCGAGTCCAAGATCGCATCTGGGTCTCTGGTCGGAGGTTCCATGACAGAAGATAGTCTGGCAGGGCTGATCCTCCCGTCTTTGGACGATACGACCCGCTCCGGATCAAAGGCCGAGGCGGGTGTAAGGGTCGACCCCTGGACATGATCTAAGAGCGGATCTGAGGAGCTTCCTTCATGGGGGCAGGGGCGGCAACCAAGACCGCGAACCCGTCGAAGATCGGATCTCTCCGGATATCGGCGATGTAGTTCAGGTTTCCGAACCTGATCTGGTGGCCCGGGGCATAACTGTCGACCTGCTCAAGGTGGCCGGTCGAGTTGGCACGAAGCACGAAGCCGCCGAACACAAAGACCTTTCCGAGGAGAAAGATTTCCTTGGACACAGCATCATCGTTGATGAAGAGGTGAGCCATCGATCCTTCTGTTGACAATACAGTGGAGCTCCCAATGAAAGCACCAATGTTGGTGTCAAAACCGAGGGATCTCGGGTAGGGGCGGGGGCCCAAGCTGTATGTCTAAGGATCGATGGTAACAACGATTAACGGGACACAATGTTTACCCAGGTTCGGGCCCTCTTAATGGAGGTAAAACCCTATTCCTGCTTGATTATATTCAATGGGTATAGGGGTTACAAGAGTTGATCTACCTCGAGATTATAATGGCTAAACCCTAGCTTGGCTAGCCTATCAATGTTATGATCCTGCCTTCGGTCTAAACCCTTCGGTTTATATAGATATCGAAGGGGCCTAGGGTTGTACAAAGTCGGTTTAACAAAAAGGAAATAGTATACCCGGAGACATAAACTTGCCATTCACGCATATGGGAGTCCCAACTGGACATGAGAGGTGGCCGTTGAGGGAGAACTGGATTAGGGGGTGTCCGGATAGCCGGACTACCACCATCGGCCGAACTATCATCGGCCGGACTGTCATCATCGACCGGACTCCAAGACTATGAAGATACAAGATTGAAGACTCCGTCCCGTGTCCGGATGGGACTTTCCTTGGCGTGGAAGGCAAGCTTGGTGATACAGATATGTAGATCTCCTACCATTGTAACCAACTCTATGTAACCCTAGCCCTCTCCGGTGTCTATATAAACCGGATGGCTTTAGTACGTAGGACAACAACATCAACCCTTACAATCATACCATAGGCTAGCTTCTAGGGTTTAGCCTCCTTGATCTCGTGGTAGATCCACTCTTGTAAACATCCACAATATCAATATCAATCCAGCAGGACGTAGGGTTTTACCTCCATCAAGAGGGCCCGAACCTGGGTAAAACATCGTGTCCCTTGTCTCCTGTTACCATCCGCCTAGACGCACAGTTCGGGACCCCCTACCCGAGATCCGCCGGTTTTGACACCGACATTGGTGCTTTCATTGAGAGTTCCTCTGTGTCATCACTGATAGGCTTGATGGCCTCTTCAATCAACAACGACGCAGTCCTGGGTGAGACTTTTCTCCCCGGACAGATCTTCGTATTCGGCGGCTTCGCACTGCGGGTCAACTCGCTTGGCCATCTGGAGCAGATCGAAAGCTACGCCCCTGGCCGTCAGGTCAGGTTTGGAAGCCTAAACTTCACAGCCGATATCCGCGGGGACTTGATCTTCGACGGATCCGAGCCGCAGCCAAGTGCACCGCACTGTCACGATGGGCATGACCTAACTCTGCCGCCGGACAGCGCCTTAGAGACCGCACACGAATCCGCTCCGACCCATAGTCCGGAGACGATCGCACAGATCGAGGACGGGTGGCTGGACACCGCCTCGGGAGCTGCAAATTTCACGGCGATGGAGCCGAACACTGACCTTGTCCCGCATAAAGCTCATGACTCTGAGGTGCCGGACTCCCTGCCAGACTCCGAACCTCCTGCGCCCCCGCCAGTCGAATCCGATTGGGCGCCGATCATGGAATTCACTGCTGCGGACATCTTTCAGCACTCACCCTTCGGCGACATCTTAAATTCGCTGAAGCATCTCTCGCTATCCGGAGAGCCCTGGCCGGACTACGGCCAGGATGGTTGGGACGCGGACGACGAAGAAATTCAGAGCCCACCCACCACCCACTTCGTAGCCACCATCGACGATCTAACTGACGTACTCGATTACGACTCCGAAGACATCGACGGTATGGACGACGATGCCGGAGACTATCAAGAACCAGTGCCTATGGGACACTGGAAGACCACCTCGTTATACGACATATACATGGTGGACACCCCAAAAGACAGGGACGGCGAAGAAACAGCGGAGGCCGATTCCTTAAAGAAACAGCCCAAGCGCCAGCATCAGCGGCGCCGCTCTAAATCCCGCCACAGCAAGAATGGAGATTCCGGCACAGGAGATAATAACACCCCAGAAAGTGCCGAAGATAACCCCCTCCAGCAAGATTCAGCGTAGGAGGAGGCAGAAGCAAGCCCTCACGAGAGAGCGGCAGACGAAGAGGTCGAGGATGATAATTACATACCTCCCTCCGGAGACGAGGCAAGCCTCGACGACGACGAATTCGTCGTGCCTGAGGATCCCGTCGAACAAGAGCGTTTCAGACGCAGGCTAATGGCCAAAGCAAATAGTCTAAAGAAAAAGCAGCAACAGCTTCAAGCTGATCAAGACCTGCTGGCCGACAGATGGACCGAGGTCCTCGCGGCCGAAGAGTATGAACTCGAACACCCCTCCAAAAGCTACCCAAAACGCAAGTTGCTCCCCCGACTAGAGGAGGAAGCATACAAACCGGCATCACCAGCGCACAATACGGCAGACCGACCACCTCGTGGCCGGGACAGAGAGGCATGTAAGCCCTCCACCAAAACCGTACCCCGGCACCACTCAAAAAGCGCGAAGCCACGAGGGAACGCGCCGGACTTGCGGGATATATTGGAGGACAAGGCAAGACAATCCAGATCTATCTATGGATCACGTGGGCGCCCCAAGACCCACGACGAATACCGTCGCGCCGGATACAACTACTCCGGCCGGGCCGAACACAGCAGACAACACTCTCTTGAGCTACGTCGCGATATTCCTCAATACAGAGGCACCGCACACCCACTATGCTTCACTGATGAAGTAATGGATCATCAAATCCCTGAAGGGTTTAAACCCGTTAACATCGAATCCTACGATGGCACAACAGACCCCGCGGTTTGGATTGAGGATTATCTCCTTCATATACATATGGCCCGCGGCGACGATCTTCACGCCATCAAATATCTCCCGCTCAAGCTTAAAGGACCAGCTCGGCATTGGCTTAACAGCCTGCCCGCCGAGTCAATCGGATGCCGGGAAGAGCTGGAAGCCACATTCCTAGACAACTTCAAGGGACGTATGTGCGACCACCGGATGCAGATGACCTAAGCCACATAATCCAGCAGCCAGACGAATCGGCCAGGCAATTCTGGACACGGTTCTTAACAAAGAAAAATCAAACCATCGACTGTCCGGATGCAGAGGCCCTCGCGGCCTTCAAACATAACATTCGCGATGAGTGGCTGGCCCGGCACCTAGGACAGGAAAAGCCGAAATCCATGGCAGCCCTCACATCACTCATGACCCGCTTCTGTGCGGGAGAGGATAGCTGGCTAGCTCGCAGCAACAACCTCAGCAAGAATGCTGGCAGTCCGGATACCAAGGACCGCAATGACAGGTGGCGTCGAAACAAAAACAAACGCCGCATTAACGGCGACATCAATGAGGATACGACAGTCAACGCCGGATTCCGAGACTCCAAACCCGGTCAACGGAAGAAGCCATTTAAAAGAACTACTCCGGGCCCGTCCAATTTGGACCGAATACTCGACCGCTCTTGTCAAATACATGGAACCACCGAAAGGCCAGCTAACCACACCAATAGAGATTGTTGGGTATTCAAGCAGGCAGGCAAATTAATTGCCGAAAACAATGACAAAGGGCTACACAGCGATGACGAGGAAGAGACCCGGCCGCCGAACAACAGAGGACAGAAGGGATTCCCCCCTCAAGTTCGGACGGTAAATATGATATACGCAACGCATATACCCAAGAGGGAGCGGAAGCGTGCACTAAGGGACGTATACGCGATGGAGCCAGTCGCCCCAAAATTCAACCCATGGTCCTCTTGCCCGATCACTTTCGATCGAAGAGACCATCCGACCAGTATCCGCCATGGCGGATTCGCCGCATTGGTTTTAGACCTAATCGTTGATGGTTTTCACCTCACGAGAGTCCTGATGGACGGCGGCAGTAGCCTGAACCTGCTTTATCAGGATACAGTGTGCAAGATGGGCATAGACCCTTCAAGGATTAAACCTACAAAGACGACCTTCAAAGGCGTCATACCAGGTGTTGAGACCAATTGTACAGGCTCAGTCACACTGGAAGTGGTCTTCGGATCCCCGGATAATTTCCGAAGCGAGGAGTTAATCTTTGATATAGTCCCGTTCCGCAGTGCTATCACGCTCTGCTTGGACGAACCACGTTTGCAAAATTCAACGCGGTGCCGCATTATGCATACCTTAAGCTCAAGATGCCAGGCCCTCGTGGAGTCATCACGATCAATGGAAACACGAAACGCTCCCTCCGAACGGAGGAACATACAGCGGCTCTCGCGGCAGAAGTACAGAGCAGCCTTTTAAGGCAATTCTCGAGTCCGGCCGTTAAACGACCAGACACAGCCAAACGCGCCCGGAGCAACATCAACCAAGACCACCTGGCATGTTCCGAGCACGCGTAGCAGTGCGGCCTCAACCCCAGCCCTCGCACAATTGCAAGACAAACTCTCCGCATACATAATTACGCCCTGGAGATACCATGGGCATAGGGGGAGAGGCACAACCACAACAGACCCAGAGTGCGGTTCGACCACACCAGGGGCTCCCAAGTGTGTCGCTCTTTTTATCTTTCATTTTTCTCTTTTTCTATACAGGACTCTGTCCGGCGGCGAACCTGCCGAACTCATGATGCAACAGCCAGGGAGGGACAAAGGCCGCGACGAACACTCAGGTGGTCTCCATTACGAGCATTAAATTTGCTAAATACACCATTCCACGGCCTACCCCTGGAGGGAGACGCCTTTAATTCGTCCAATCCCTTGCTTTCCGCACTATTTGTATCATTTCGCACTCATAGCAGACCTTCTTGAATAAAATGCAGCACTTTTTGCCCATAATTGCATTACTTTCTATATATATATATATGTTCATTTACGACATGTTGCATCCGTATATTTTGGTATGGCCGAATACACCAGGGGCTTATGTTCCCCGCATTATGGTGTGATAAGTCCGAACACTTTCACAAGTGCGGCACCCCGAACTTATAGCATTATATGAATCGGCTCCGAATCATGTCTTGGGTCAATAGTTGCGTTTGCCTGGCTCCCATGTTTGGCACCTTACGTTTCCGTTCTATCGGCTAAGGTAGCACTGGGAGAACCACTGCGATTGCGCCCCGGTTGAGCCGGGTTAACGCCTCAGTGGAGAAAGCTAAAACTGACTGTCATGATAAGGCGAGAGACTGGTCGCTGTTTGAGAGGTTTTTTCGGGTCCTTAAAGACCTACGCCGCTTCGAGCGAAGTTCCGGATAATATCTGACGAAGGCGTGGATAGCGCCCCGAATTCGGTCTTCCGAATACTAGGGGCTTCGCCGAAATTTAAAATTATAGAATTCTATGGCTAAGTGAGAGTGTCCAAGCACTATAAGTCCGGTTGCCTTGTTCGTTGTGTTGAGCGCCTCCCTAGATGGACCCAATAATGGGAACAAGAGTGCTCAAGTTTATCCCGAACACCCCAGCACTCGCGGCATGGGGGCTGAAGCCGACGACTTGCCATCTCTTAGATTTAATAAACAGCAGCACAGAAGGTAATATTTTAAATTAAACAAGCGTTGCTTAGCGCATCTGAACAAAGTTTTCAGCGCACAGGATAATACATAGTGAGTTTACTCAATAATTATATCTTGGGGGCACTCATCCGCAATCTTGCGGGCACCCTTCAGGACAGTCTTATAGTACATTTCGGGCGTACGATATTCCTTGCCCGTTGGTGGCGCGTCAGTGATTAACTTCTCCGCATCCAACTTGCCCCAATGCACCTTTGCGCAGGCAAGGGCCCGACGAGCACCTTCAATACAGGCGGAGCGCTTGATGACCTCCACCCAGGGGCACGCGTCCACCAGCCGCCGCACGAGGCCGAAGTAGCTCCCAGGCATGGCCTCTCCAGGCCACATCCAGACTATGAGGCCCTTCATGGCCTCCTCAGCTACCTTGTGGAGTTCGACCAGTTGCTTCAGGTGGTCGCTAGGGGGCACCGGATGGCCGGCCTCAGCATACTGAGACCAGAAGACCTTCTCCGTTGAGCTTCCCTCCTCACCACGGTAGAATGCGGCGGCATCGGATGCACTGCGAGGCAAATCTGCAAACGCCCCTGGAGAGCTCCAAATTCGGGTAAGTGTCAGGTAGTTTCCATTAACATGCTTGCTTTGCATGAAAAATGCCTTACCCGCCGCTATTTTCTTCACATCTTCCACCTCCTAAAGGGCCTTATGGGCCTCGGCGTTGGCGGCTTTGGCACTTTCGAGAGCCGAGGCAAGCTCGGACTCTCGAGTCTTTGAGTCACGCTCCAAACTCTCATGCTTTTCCATGAGATCCTGGAGCTCTTGCCGAACCGCCGCCACCTGCACCTCCTGCTTTTCTCGCTCTGTCCGTTCCGCGGCCGCACTGCGTTCGGCCGCGGACACGGCCTCCTTCAGGGTTGCCACCTTGTTCGTGGCCCCTGCAGTACCCATGTTATCCTTGTTATTTTTTTATTGCAACCTAAATCCTTTTCTGTAAGGTAACTATTCAAAGTGGTGTTACTCACCTTCTTTGTCCTCGAGCTGCTTCTTGGCACGGCCGAGCTCTTGCTCGGACCGCTCGAGATCTTGCTTTAATGCACCAACCTCCGCAGTCAGTGCGGCAGAGGTCAGCAGCGCAGCCTGCAACCCATATTGACATAACTTTTTAGCAACCCTGCGTATATCTTTTTAGATCCTCGGTCCGGCTTTTCTTTCCGAACACCGAACTGAGCATCAGGGGCTACTGTCTATGCGGTATTACATTGCATATTTTTAACTTCTTACCTCAAAGCCTGTTAGAAGGCTACTGCAGGCTTCGGTCAGCCCACTCTTGGCGAGCTGTACCTTCTGAATCACCGCACTCATGATAGTGCGGTGTTCTTCCTTGATGGAAGCGCCTTGGAGCGCCTCCAACAAATTTTCCGGCGCCTCCGGTTGGACGGAGGCCGCCGGCGTCACGGTCTTGCCCTTCTTGCGAAGGGGCCACCGGCCGGACTCCGGAACCACTACGGGTTCCGATGTGGAGTCCGGCGCAAAGTCCGGGAGGCCGCCTTGTGGCGCCTCCGGAGCCTCCCCCTGATGGGTCCCTTCTTGGGATCCCACCTCGGCGTCCTCAGTGGTGCAAGGGGTAGAGGTCGTCGGGATGGAGTCCACATCCGACGGAGCCAACGACCCGCTCGATGAAGCGGGGAGATCATCATCGGCCAGACTACAGGCAGTATGCGGCATTAGAAGGACGCTATGTGACATAAAAAGAAATTATAAATCATTCAGGAATCCGGATACTTACGATCTCGCTGGAGGCCTGGCCCTTGAAGGCCATTCTTCCTCGCCAATGTTGATGTTGGCGGAGCTGTCCGGGGGAATAGTCCTTCCCCTCTTGGACCCTTCGGCCTCCCCTGTTGGGGAAGCCTTCCTCTTCCTCTCTTCCTCCTCTGGGAGAGAGTCCTCTTTCTCCTCCTCATTTTCGGGGGAGGAGTCCGCCTCGGAGTCGTCGGACACCTGAAAACGGGAACTCTTTCGAGTACCCGTGGCCTCCTTCTTGGCCTTCTTCTCCGGCACCACGTGCGGTGCCGAAACCAGCAGCCTCGCTAGACGGGCTGCTACTGGGTTTTCTGGCATGGGAGTCGGGCAGTCGATCTGCTCCGCCTTCTTCATCCAGTCCTGTCAAAGGAAAAGGGGGGAATCAAAACCCGCATAGAGTCAAACTATGAAAAGCAAGTGTCCCGTAAAGGGGTAGAATCACTTACCTCGTCAGCTTGGCGCTGCGAGCGAAATCCGCGATCTTCAGTCGCGGATGCGGGGGCTTCGGCGCCCTTAAACAGCACCCTCCAGGCGCCTTCGTACATCGTGTCGAAGAGCCCGCTCAACGTTTGGTGCTGTTCCGGATCGAACTCCCACAGATTGAATGCCCGCTCTTGGCATGGGAGAATCCGGCGGACGAGCATGACTTGGACCATGTTAACCAGCCTAAGCTTCTTCACCAGCTTCTGGATACATGCTTGGAGTCCCATCACCTCCTCCGAACTACCCCACAGCAAGCCCTTCTTTTTCCAGGAGGTGAGCTGCATAGGGATACCAGATCTGAACTCGGGGGCCGCCGCCCACGTAGGGTCGCGCGGCTCGGTGATATAGAACCACCCCGATTGCCATCCCTTGACGGATTCCACGAAGGCCCCTTCGAACCAAAGGACATTGGGCATCTTTCCCAACATGGCGCTTCCGCACTCCGCCTGAGTGCCCTTCACTACCTTCGGCTTGACATTGAAGGTCTTGAGCCACAAGCCGAAGTGGGACTGGATGCAGAGGAAGGCCTTGCACATGACGATAAACGCCGAGATGTTGAGGATGAAGTTCGGCGCCAGATCATGGAAATCCAGGCCGTAGTAGAACATGAGCCCCGGACAAAGGGGTGAAGTGGAAAGCCTAGTCCGCGGAGGAAATGGGGAAGAAAGACGACCCTCTCATGGGGCCTGGGGGCGGGGATGAGCTGCCCCTCGTCGGGCAGCCGGTGCGCGATGTCGCCGGACAGATAGCCGGCGCCGCGCAGTCTTTCGATGTGCTCCTCCGTAACGGAGGAGGTCATCCACTTGCCTCCCGATCCAGACATGGCTGGGGAAGGTTGAGACGAGATGTGCGGTCTTGGGCGCTGGAGCTCGAGTGCGCGGAGATGGATAAGCAAAGGAGGAAGAAGGCGTAGGTGAAAAGGTGAATCCTTATCCCTTATATATAGGCGGACGAAGACTATGCGTCCCCGCCAGCCTGGTAAAACTCGCTTATCTCCCAAGCGCCACCATCGATGGCGCGGTTGGGTTACCCACGTCCGTATTGATGAGAATCCCGGATTAAGGGGGAACACGATCTCTACTTCGACAAGACGTGCCAAGGAAACCGCTTCGCTAAATGCGCTGAGGTGGTAAAATAAAAAAAACGATTCAAGTAATGGCTTGGCAGCGGTGTGACGTCATGCCGCAAAAAACGTCAGCAGATTGAACTTGTGTATATATTATTCTCTCTACGGTGGAATGTGGAATTTATTTTGCAGAGCCGGACACTATCCTGGTGTTCACAATCTTCTACGAATTATTCGGAGGAGGAACCCGCCTTGCAATGCCGAACAATATGCGCGCCGGACTCATCGTCATTGAAGCCTGGTTCAGGGGCTACTGAGGGAGTCCTGGATTAGGGGGTGTCCGGATAGCCGGACTACCACCATTGGCCGAACTATCATCGGCCGGACTATCATCATCGACCGGACTCCAAGACTATGAAGATACAAGATTGAAGACTCTGTCCCATGTCCGGATGGGACTTTCCTTGGCGTGGAAGGCAAGCTTGGCGATACGGATATGTAGATATCCTACCATTGTAACCGACTCTATGTAACCCTAGCCCTCTCCGGTATCTATATAAACCAGATGGCTTTAGTCTGTAGGACAACAACATCAACCCTTACAATCATACCATAGGCTAGCTTCTAGGGTTTAGCCTCCTTGATCTCGTGGTAGATCCACTCTTGTAAACATCCACAATATCAATATCAATCAAGCAGGACGTAGGGTTTTACCTCCATCAAGAGGGCCCGAACCTGGGTAAAACATCGTGTCCCTTATCTCCTGTTACCATCCGCCTAGACGCACAGTTCGGGACCCCCTACGTGAGATCCGCCGGTTTTGACACCGACAGTCGTCTTCCTTGTATCTTGACGGCCCATTAGTCCAGCCCACATCGAATAGACCGGACGCCCGAGGACCCCTTAGTCCAGGACTCCCTCAGCGAGCATTGCAGAGCCTAGGCGCGTGGGCTGGAGGCATACGTTGCTACATCTTGAGCTTGCGTTGGTTTTCCTTGAAGAGGAAAGAGTGATGCAGCAATAGTAGCATAAGTATTTCCCTCAGTTTTTGAGAACCAAGGTATCAATCCAGTAGGAGGCTCCTCAAAAGTCCCACGTACCTACACAAACAAACAAGAACTCGCAACCAACACAATAAAGGGGTTGTCAATCCCTTCAAGGCCACTTGCGAAAGTGAGATCTGATAGAGATAATATGATAAGATAAATATTTTTGGTATTTTATAATATAGATAGGAAAAGTAAAAGATGCAAATAAAAGAAGATTGAAAGCTTATATGATAAGAGATAGACCCGGGGGCCATAGGTTTCACTAGTGGCTTCTCTGAAGATAGCATAAGTATTACAGTGGGTGAACAAATTACTGTTGAGCAATTGATACAAAAGCAAATAATTATGAGATTATCTAGGCATGATCATGTATATAGGCATCACGTCTGTGACAAGTAGACCGACTCCTGCCTGCATCTACTACTATTACTCCACACATTGACCGCTATCCAGCATGCATCTAGAGTATTAAGTTCATAAAGAACAGAGTAACGCATTAAGAAAGATGACATGATGTAGAGGGATAAACTCATGCAATATGATATAAACCCCATCTTTTTATCCTCGATGGTAACAATACAATACGTGCCTTGCTGCCCCTGCTGTCATTGGGAAAGGACACCACAAGATTGAACCCAAAGCTAAGCACTTCTCCCATTGCAAGAAATATCAATCTAGTAGGCCAAACCAAACTGATAATTCGAAGAGACTTGCAAAGATAACTTAATCACACATTAAAGAATTCAGTGGAGATTCAAATATTTCTCATAGATAAACTTGATCATAAACCCACAATTCATTGGATCTCGACAAACACACCGCAAAAAGAGTTACATCGAATAGATCTCCAAGAAGATCGAGGAGAACATGGTATTGAGATTCAAATAGAGAGAAGAAGCCATCTAGCTAATAAATATGGACCCAAAGGTCTGTGGTAAACTACTCACAACTCATCGGAGAGGCCTTGGAGATGATCTAGAGGCCCTCCGTGATCGATCCCCCCTACGGCGGAGCGCCGGCGAAGGCTCCAAGATGGGTTCTCGCGGATACAGAAGGTTACGGTGGTGGAAATAGTTTTTCGTGGTTGCTTATGATGTTTTCGGGGTACATGGGTATATATAGGAGGAAGAAGTAGGTCGGTAGACTCCCAAGGGGCCCGCGATGGTACGGGGTGCGCCCGGCCCTAGGGGGCGCGCCGGGCACCCTCATGGCCGCCTTGCTTGTTTCTTGACTTCCACTCCAAGTCCTCTAGATCACGTTTGTTCCAAAAAGATTGCCCCCGAAGGTTTCATTCCGTTTGGATTCCGTTTGATATTCTTTTTCTTCGAAACACTAAAATAGGCAAAAGAAAACAGCAATTCGGGCTAGGCCTCCGATTAGTAGGTTAGTCCCAAAAAATGATATAAATGTGTAAAGTAAGCCCATAAACATCCAATGGGTAATATAATAGCATGGAACAATAAAAAATTATAGATACCTTGGAGACGTATCATACGTCAATGTCGTCCGTGAGCTTCTTGATGACGGTGAACTTGTCGAGGAAGATGATGAGGACCTCATCGAACAAGGAGACAAAGCTGTCGTCCAAGAGGCCTCTCGCCTTGGCAGCCTCAAGCACGACCTGGAGATGTTCCTCGGTCCCGGGCCACAGGCCGACGTCGTGGACCATCTGGCACAGCCAGCTGATGCTCGTGCTCATCGCCTCCATGGGTCTAGCTTCTAGTCAACTGATCTTGCAATTAGAGTGATCACTCTTGCCCTTGGTTAGGGTGCGTAGGTGCGTAGCATTTCATAGATTGGACTGGAGGGGAGCCTTTATATGAGAAGTGCAGACTGTGTTGCATTCACATGTGTGTTGGCCATCTACTCCTCAGCCCTCCCTCCATTCCAGTGCAGTATAGTCATCTCACCGAGACCAAGTTGGGGCAAAAAGAGAGAACTTTGATGTTTACTGGTTTATTGCTCCCCTTGGCAGTTTGCGCCAAGTTTTGACCTTTGATTACTAATAAAATGTTAATGCATGTAACCAAAAATAATATCATCGGAAACTATGTTCAAATACGAATCCAATGATACAATTTTTGATGACATGCATTATTATTATTTTAGTTAAATCTATGGTCAAAATTTGGCCCAAGAACAATAAACCAGGACGGTAGTAGGAGTAGTATTTTGTAATTAATGTCATTGCATAAAGAGAATTGAGCACCGCATGTTGTGCTAAGTAGTCTCAAGTCATTGAATGCATACGCGCCCCATGTCTCCTATTGGGTGATTTCTTTTTCATGACAGAAAACAGGGAACAAGGTAGGTAGTTAATGCACTACGCCTAAAAGTTTTGGGATTATTTGGTTTTCATAACGTGACTAATGCACCAGTACAGAGGGAGTACAATTGTAGTCTTTAATTGCAATTTTTTGTTGGTAGCTTACCAAGCTGACCGCTCGGTGAGTACAATAGTAGTCTGATTGATGAGATTTCAGATTTGAGCCATCTACCGGAAGGGAGAGTGTATAATATCATCGGGAACTATGTTCAAAACCGAATAAAACAATACTCCATGTATTTATTTACAGAAGGAGTAGTATATTTTTTGTGACATGCATTACTAGATATTGCTAGTCAAATACTAAATCCAGAAAGACATGGTAGTACTACTAAATCCAGACAGTGGTGCTAGACTAGTAGTAGTACTACCAATGTCGTAGTACTGTACTACCCGCTGGTCAAATTATTACGTGTTGCTCATCATAGTGAAGTGACAAGACCCTGCGCTGGAGATGACACCTGAGTGTAGGAGCCGTATTTGGCATACCAAAGTCAGCCTCACTGTGTGTAGTCACTATCATCACGGTTGTAGAGCTAGCCTTCTTACAACTAGCCGTGTTTGACATGATTTCCCATGTGTTGCATGAGTATCTCTACTCTTTTCTTATATGAGTAAGATGCCCATGCATTGCATGGAACACCAAGATTGGGGGTGGACGGCACCGATAGCGGTCATCGCGCCAGATTGTTCCATGGCCTTCTAGATGTGGTGGCGAAGAGATGAGGCTGATTGTGAGAGACACAGAGTTGTTTGTAAATAGGGAACAAGTGTGGGCATCTTTTGATAGAGGCAAAGGTGTCCCGTCTTTCGATGAGATGATGGATATCGCTTTGGTGGAAGTCAACTTTGACGATCTGACTACGAACGTGCGAGGACGTCACGCCTTAGCAATCGCTAAACCAACTCCGAGAGGTTATTGACCACGCCGGAGCACGATCAACCTGACCACGAGGGTATGTTTCCTGCAAGCAAACGAAGAACAAGCAAGAAAAAGAAACTGAGATTGCAATCTGGATATTGCGAATATAAGATGAAAGCTTTATTGATCAAGGTGGGGTTCTGTGACGCCTTTGTCTGGTCGTTGAACACAAACGAAGTACGCGAAGTTGCAGCTATGGCGAACTTTTAACCTAAACAAAACCCAAAGTCTAAACGATGCCCTAAGGGCTATATATATGGAGGAAGAGGGGGGCGGATTTCGTGGCCCTTGGTGGAGGGGTCCGAAATCAACCCTATCTCTTGTTTCCCCACACATACGGACTCTAAAAATACCCTATACTTATGTATTTCGAAATTACATGGGCCTGGCCCAATAATAAGGTGACGCAGCACCTAGAATAGCCTCAGGACGAAATTTATGAAGTGGCATCTTGTATATTTCGTCCAAGGCTTCATGCACTCATTATGGTGGCTTCAAAGCCCTGAAATCATCACTTGTAACTCCGTTCTTGTTCCCCTTGGGCATGCCATCATCTCCATGCTTGTTCTTGCTCCAATGTTCATCCTTCTCCAAGCTAGGCCCTTCATTTGTAAGCAAAACAAATGTATCCAATTTAGGCAGCATCATATTCTCATGAACATTAGAATCATTACCAAGAAACGGAAGTACCTGGTAATTTAGTTGGCGTGCGCGAGCTCTAGTAATTGGTCCAGTATGTATAGCAGCAGGGGCTGTGGGTGTAACAATTGTATTGATGTCCTCATCATCCTCCCCTTCTTGAAATGAAGTCATCCTCGACGGAAGTTCATCTTCCTCACCCAAATAAGGCTTCAAATCTGCAATGTTAAAAGTGGGACTAACCCCAAAATCTACAGGCAGCTCAAGTTTATATGCATTATCATTTATTTTCTCCAACACCTTAAAGGGACCATCAGCACGTGGCATTAGCTTTGATTTGCGCAAATCAGGAAATCTATCCTTACGCAAATGTAACCAAACAAGATCTCCAGGTGCAAACACAACATGTTTTCTACCCTTATATCCAGCAAGTTTATATTTAGCAGTCATACGCTCAATGTTTTCCTTAATTAACTCATGCATTTTTAAAATCAATTCAGCACATTGTTTAGCATCAAAATTAACCTTCTCCGAAGATGGAAGAGGCAACAAATCAATAGGTGCACGAGGTAGGAAACCATACACAACTTCAAAAGGGCACATCTTAGTAGTAGAATGCAATGAACGATTATAAGCAAATTCAATATGAGGCAAGCATTCCTCCCACATTTTCTTATTATTCTTCAAAACAGCCCTAAGCATAGTAGACAATGTTCTATTGACTACTTCAGTTTGTCCATCAGTTTGGGGGTGACAAGTAGTACGAAAAAGCAGTTTAGTCCCCAACTTAGCCCATAAACATCTCCAAAAGTGGCTAAGAAATTTAGTATCACGATCTGAAACCTTAGT
This sequence comes from Triticum dicoccoides, assembly GCF_002162155.2. Taxonomy (NCBI): domain Eukaryota; kingdom Viridiplantae; phylum Streptophyta; class Magnoliopsida; order Poales; family Poaceae; genus Triticum; species Triticum dicoccoides. The sequence goes on from NC_041389.1 coordinate 182,448,160, forward strand.
ATTTGGCACACCATGCAAGCGAATAATTTCACGAAAGAACAAATCAGCAACATTAACAGCATCATCACTTTTATGACATGGTATAAAGTGTGCCATTTTCGAGAATCTATCCACGACAACAAATATGCTATCCCTCCCCTTCTTTGTTCGAGGTAAACCTAAAACAAAGTCCATAGATATATCCTCCCAAGGAACACTAGGTACAGGCAAAGGCATATATAAACCATGAGGATTGAGTCGTGACTTAGGTTTTTGACATGTAGTGCAGCGAGCAATAAAACGCTCAACATCCCGTCTCATCTTTGGCCAAAAGAAATGTGTAGCAAGTACATCCTCCGTCTTCTTCACACCAAAGTGTCCCATTAATCCTCCTCCATGCGCCTCCTGCAACAACAAAAGACGAACAGAGCTAGCTGGAATGCATAGCTTGTTAGCACGAAACACAAATCCATCGTTAACGACGAACTTGTTCCACATTCTTCCTTCTTTACAATTCTGCATTACATCTTTAAAATCAGCATCATGCACATATTGATCTTTGATGGTCTCCAAACCAAATATTTTGAAGTCAAGTTGTGAAAGCATAGTATAGCGACGAGACAATGCATCAGCAATAACATTTTCTTTTCCCTTCTTGTGTTTAATGACATAAGGAAAAGTCTCAATGAATTCAACCCATTTAGCATGTCTACGATTCAGTTTAGCTTGACTTTTAATATGTTTCAAAGATTCATGATCAGAATGTATAACAAATTCTTTGGGCCATAAATAATGTTGCCATGTTTCTAAAGTCCGAACAAGAGCATATAATTCTTTATCATAAGTAGAATAATTCAGACTAGGCCCACTCAATTTTTCAAAAAAATATGCAACAGGTTTGCCATCTTGTAATAACACACCTCCTAATCCAATTCCACTAGCATCACATTCAAGCTCAAAAGTCTAATTAAAATCAGGAAGTTGGAGTAAAGGAGCATGTGTCAACTTATCTTTCAATACCGTGAAGGCTTCTTCCTGTGCGGTACCCCAAAGAAAAGTCACTCTTCCTTTGCAAGCTCATTGAGAGGTGCAGCAATGGTGCTGAAATCTCTCACAAAACGCCTATAGAATCCAGCGAGGCCAAGAAAACTCCTCACTTGTGTGACTGTTTTGGGCTGTGGCCAACTCTCAATAGCGTCAATCTTGGCTTTATCAACTTCAATTCCCTGTGGAGTAACAACATAACCAAGAAAAGATACTCGGTCGGTGCAAAAGGTGCACTTCCCAAGGTTACCAAACAAACATGCATCATGTAGAGCAATAAAAACAGCACGTAAATGTTCCAAATGTTCTTGCAAAGATCTGCTATAAATCAATATGTCATCAAAGTAAACTACCACAAATCGTCCAATGAAAGCACGTAAAACTTCATTCATTAATCTCATGAAAGTACTAGGTGCATTAGTTAACCCAAAAGGCATGACTAACCACTCATATAATCCAAACTTAGTTTTGAATGCTGTTTTCCATTCATCTCCCAATTTCATACGAATTTGATGGTATCCACTACGCAAATCAACTTTGGAGAATATTGTAGAGCCACTCAATTCATCAAGCATATCATCTAGCCTAGGAATTGGATGACGATAACGAATAGTAATATTATTAATGCCTCTACAATCAACACACATACGTGATGTACCATCATTTTTCGGCACTAGAATAATAGGAACAACACAAGGACTAAGGGATTCGCGTATATAACCTTTGTCGAGAAGCTCTTGTACTTGACGCATAATCTCCTTCATCTCCTCTGGATTGGTACGGTATGGCGCACGGTTTGGCAGTGAAGCACCGGGAATTAAGTCAATCTGATGCTCAATCCCTCGAATAGGCGGTAATCCCGGTGGCACGTCTTGTGGAAAGACGTCAGTGAACTCCTGCAAAATGTTAGTGACAGCAGGAGGCAAAGAGGAAGGCACGTCCTCGAATGAAAATAATGCCTCTTTGCACACAAAAGCATAGCAAACAGATTTGCTGAAATGTAGCTCATCAATATCAGATTTGGTGGCAAATAAACATGCACTTTTCAATTTAATTTCAGAAGCAACACTAGATGGTTTATTATTAGGCTTCATTTGTTGCTCAAATTCTTTTGCCACAATCTGATTTGCACTCTTATTCTTCTCCTGTTTTGCTTTATTAGCTCTATTAATATCATCTTTCAAAATAGAATCAGGAGTCATAGGAAGCAAAGTAATATTTTTATCCTTATGAACAAGAGTATACTGATTGTTTCTACCATGGTGTACAGAATTTTTATCAAATTGCCATGGTCTACCAAGTAATAAGGAACATGCTTGCATAGGTACCACATCACAATCAACATAATCAGCATATGTAGAGATACTAAAATGCACACGAACAGTATGTGTTACCTTAACCTTGCCGCTGTTGTTGAACCATTGGATGTAGTAAGGATGTGGATGTGGTCTTGTGGTGAGAGAAAGCTTCTCCACCATCTCCATGCTAGCCAAGTTGTTGCAGCTCCCTCCGTCTATGATGACGCGCACAGAACGTTCCTTCACAACTCCCTTGGTATGGAACAAATTGTGCCTCTGATTTTGCTCAGCTTGTGTGACCTGCACACTCAAAACACGTTGAGCAACTAAACATTCATACCTGTCAGCATCTTCAGGAGCCATGTATTGCGTCTCATGATCAGAATCATCTCCACCATGTTCTTCACGTGTAATAAGAGCCAAAGTCTCCTCATCATAGTCACTAGCGGACTCATACCCACCATCCTCGGTAGCAATCATCACACGCTGAGATTTGCATTCTCTCGCATAATGACCTCTTCCCTTACAACGACGACAAATAATATCACTTGTGTGCCCTGTTGATGCCATGGAAGAAGAAGAACTCTATGCAGGCCCGACAGGTGCGCTCTTGGCAGATAATGGTGGTTGTGCCTGTTTTCTTGTATCACGGATGGAGGTCGCACCTGATGGAGGTGCTGGTGCAGTTGAAGTAGAAGATGCACGCGGTGTCCATGATGAAGGTCGGCCTGCAGAAAAGTTAGTTCGCGCCAATGCTTGTCGATCCTGCACTTCACATTCAGCTTTACAAGCAAGATGGAATAAACGAGTGATATTAGTATACTCCTTATAGTCTAGAATGGTCTGAATCTCTCTATTTAATCCACCTAGAAAACGTGCAAGCATAGCTTCATTCTCCTCAACAATACCACATCTAATCATGCCAGTTTGTAATTCCTGATAATATTCTTCTACAGAATTTTTCCCTTGTCTTAAGCGCTGCAATTTTTGAAGCAATTCACGTTGATAATATGGTGGAACCCAACGAGTACGCATAGCAGTTTTCAAAGCAGCCCAAGTAGTTGGAATAGGATATAATCTACAATGTTCAGACCACCATACACATGCAAAACTAGTGAAAGCACAAACAGCAGCGGCAACCCATCTCTCCTCGGGACATTGTAAACATGTAAATCGTTGTTCAGTTTCTAACTCCCAAGTAAGATATATATCAGGAACATATCTACCCTCAAATGGTGGAATATTCAATTTCAGTTTAGGAAGATGGTCATGATCTCGTACCTGAGGGAGAGCCCTACCACTGTGATTATTTGCATGTGGACGACCTGGTGGTTGTGGTGCAGGTGGTTGCACGTAGTTCTGATTTTGATCAACCTCATCCTCGTAATCTCCCACATAATCATCCTCCTCCGCATCAGCAGCAGGAGCCACAGAAGTATCAATAGCAGCACCAACAGTTTGGCCAAACGCAAGAGGTACACGGCTCGCTCGGCGGAGTGTTGTTTCATGACGTGGAGGTAGTCGTTGTTGTTGTTGTTGGAGAGGTGCGTTAGGTGCAACGGGTGGTGGTGGTGGAAGACATGGAGCAATTCATTAAACTTGTTATCGAGCTTTGTTTCGAGCGTCTTCTCCATGCCATCTATCTTCTCCATGGCCTCTTCAAATCTGTTTAGCACATCTTGCACCTGTCCACTCATCATTTGCCGAAATTTATCATGCAAATCCTTATTCGTCATGTTCTCCCAGTCAGTCTCGTCGGCTTGTGATCCTGGCATGGTTAGCAGCAATAGAAACACACAAGAATATGATCCTACAGACTACTAACAAGAGGTGGTGGTGGGTGTCACAAATCTGTCAAGCAAATCTCAAATTCTTACCAGTTCTTACCCAGCAGCAGGCGGTGATCGGCAACCGTTGTAGTCAAAACTCTCAAAGCTTGGATAGAGCGATTACCAAGGAGAGTCAAACGCACGACGTAGATGTATGTGGAGCTGGGAAGGCTTATAATATGGTAGCAAAAAGGGTCAGCAATAATCAATTTAGAGATGCAAAGTTGAATAAACGCTCAACGACGGTACTGTGCTGGTCCTATGCTAGACTGTGCTAGAGACGTGAGCCTAGAACACCAACAAAATCACGGCGCGGCACGTAAACAAGGGAGGAGCACACTCTGAATTTTTTCCCCTTTTTTTTGCACTTTTTTTCCTCTTTTTTTTTGCTCCGCAACAAAATTTTTTCGAAAAAGTCTACAAATGGTCTAAAAACTGCCTAGCCAGAATTTTCTAGACTTAGTTTTTTTTGAGTTTGGAACTATTTTTCTACTACGAGTAGCACGGAAGTTGGGGAGTCCTTCTCTGTCACGACTCGGAGTATGGCGTGATCTGGAAATCCAAAACAGAGTAACAAAATACTGGACTCGGAATAGGACTGGTGGCGGAGATGAAACTGGTGGAACTCAGACTGGTGGCGGAGATGAATCTGGTGGAACTCGGACTGGTGGCGGATATATGTTGCAGGTGGAATCGGATTGGCGTGATGGCGGCGGATATGTGGTGGCGTATATGGACTCGGATTGGCGGTGAATATGTGGTGGTGGTATATGGCAGCGACGACGTGACAACCTGTGAACAGAACTCGAAACTCTAAAGGACTAGACGCTAAGACCAGCAACTTGACACGACGATGCAACAACAAATTCAACAAAGCAAATATAGAAAAGATTATGCAAAGGCTCAGATTGTTTCGGATGGGATGAACTAACCCTAATTTTTTTTGGCTTTTTCGTGGACTATAGGTATGAAGAATAGACTCGATCTAAACTACTAAAAACTGTAAAATCTCACCGAGCAACCTGGAAATCTGATACCACTTGATAGAGGCAAAGGTGTCCCATCTTTCAATGAGATGATGGATATCGCTTTGGTGGAAGTCGACTTTGACGATCCGACTACGAACGTGCGAGGACGTCGCGCCTTAGCAATCGCTAAACCAACTCCGAGAGGTTATTGACCACGCCAGAGCACGATTAACCTGACCACGAGGGTCTATTTCCTGCGACCAAACGAAGAACAAGCAAGAAACTGAGATTGCAATCTGGATATTGCGAATATAAGATGAAAGCTTTATTGATCAAGGTGGGGTTCTGTGACACCTTTGTCTGGTCGTTGAACACAAACGAAGTACGCGAAGTTGCAGCTATGGCGAACTTTTAACCTAAACAAAACCCAAAGTCTAAACGATGCCCTAAGGGCTGTATATATGGAGGAAGAGGGGGGGATTTCGTGGCCCTTGGTGGAGGGGTCCGAAATCAACCCTATCTCTTGTTTCCCCACACATACGGACTCTAAAAATAGCCTATACTTATGTATTTCGAAATTACATGGGCCTGGCCCAATAATAAGGTGACGCAGCACCTAGAATAGCCTCGGGACGAAATTTATGAAGTGGCATCTTGTATATTTCGTCCAAGGCTTCATGCACCCATTATGGTGGCTTCAAAGTCCTGAAATCATCACTTGTAACTCCGTTCTTGTTCCCCTTGCGCATGCCATCATCTCCATGCTTGTTCTTGCTCCAATGTTCATCCTTCTCCAAGCTAGGCCCTTCATTTGTAAGCAAAACAAATGTATCCAATTTAGGCAGCATCATATTCTCATGAACATTAGAATCATTACCAAGAAAAGAAAGTACCTGGTAATTTAGTTAGCGTGCGCGAGCTCTAGTAATTGGTCTAGTATGTATAGCAGCAGGGGTTGTGGGTGTAACAATTGTATTGATGTCCTCATCATCTTTTTGCAAAACTGCAGTAGTTTGCTTTGTATGCGTCAGATCTAGATCTGACGACTATTGGTGAAAGATGGCAGGCACACCATCATCACCAACTCAGGACATCTTTGATTAGCAGGATTTTGAAAATGCAAGAATAGGAAAAGTATAGGATTAGAGTGTCATGTCCACTTGAATCCTATAGGATTAGCAAGGAGCGTTTCATTTCACGGGAAAAGCAAAGGAATTGTAAGAAGAGCTTAGACTGGATGTTAGATTTCCTACGAAATGTAGTACAAAACATTCCATTGGAAAAATTCCTATGGGATTCAATCCTATGAATCAAAGGACAAACCTAGGAAAAATTTCAAAGGATTTCAATCCTCCAAAAATTCTATAGAATTCCCCTGAACCGAAGGAGCCCTCGTGTTTTTATAGGAGTAGTATAGAGCAATAGAGAAACTCTTATAGAAAACCGAGTTGGTGATGATGGTGTGCGTGCCATCCTGCAATATAAACCGCCCGATCTATATCTGACGGATAGAAAGCAAACTATGGCAATTTTGCAAAAATATACCTGCACCCCTCTCCACATTTGCAGATAAGGCCTTCCCTCGTTCATCTTCGTCTCCCACAAGATAAATAGCTCGTATAAATGCATCTTCATGTTCCATGCAACACATGGGCCTCTTGCTGGTAATAATAAATAGTGTACTCGAATAATGGGTATATCATTGCCGCACCTATGCACGCAAACATTTACCGTAACATAGTACCTCATGCTGGATAGTCGTACTATTACAAGTTTCAAACTGATATTACTAATGCTAGGAGTAATGTTGCACCTACGAAGAGGGAATTATTAGGAAGTTTACATAAGAAATTTTGTTACTTTAGGTGGATGCAGCATTATCGTACAAACTAAAATCCATCGCCCTGTCAAGTCACTAATGGGCAAATAAGTTTTTGAGTCTCTAGCAACTTGATGTTCCAAAAACAAATTCAGCTTCTGTGGAGACTTTGTCATTTAGGCTTAGACGCTTGTGGTGATCAGCACGCCATTCATTGTTGCGCCAGAGAACGCTAAACCTCATTACCTTGAGCACACTTGCCTCCAGAACAAAGAACCTGGCCAATTTAATCTCAAATGTGCTACCTCGGTAGTCGATCAAATCAATTTCTGTAAGATGGAGATCAAGGCATTTGATGAGATTGTTATAGTGCATCACATTTTTCACTTTCGGGTCTTTTTTTATCTCCAAAAGAAGAGAATATATTAGAGCAGATGGATGTATATGATTGCCATGTCATCAAGAGGTACCAATATCATTCACTCATACGATAGGGTTGGCTATAGGGTTGGCTCTAAGGCTAGTGATATTTTTTCACTCTCTCTCTCTTTCTCTTTCCTCTCATTTACCTAGGAGCACGTGAAGAGCTTGAGCATTTGGTTCCTTCCACTATGTGGCCGATGCCATATTTCTGAAAAGTATGCCACATAATACGCATCGATGTCAAATCAAAAGATTTTGGCACCGCTCTAGCAATGTGAGAGAGTTGGCACCGCTGTGCACACATGTCCACATGTATAAACAAATCATCAAACCAACTACACCAGCCTCTCCCTCTCCCAAACAAGTGTTTTTTATTGCCTCAGTCCTCTCCCTCTCCCATGCAAGTGTTTTTTCATTGCGTGAGTTAATTTGGCACATTGGGGCACCAGGTGAGCAATGGAAGGGCATCGATGCCAAATGCATCAGAAGTGAATTTGGCACGTGTTTTGGCCTACATAGTGGAGGGTCGTTATAGCCCACTTTTGTACTACCTCGAATTTAGTGTAAAATTTTGACCATAGATTTACCTAAGAAAATACCAATGCATGTCACCAAAAATTATACCATTTGAAATTATGTTCAAATATGAATCCAACGATATAATTTTTAGTGACATGCATTAACATTTTGTCAGTTAAATCTATGGTCAAGTTTTAATACTACAAAATACGAAGAGTAAACCAGGGCGGAGGTAGTACTTGCTGTTAGGCTAACCATAGAGTTACGAGTCTAAGTTACTTGCCACTATGACTAGCCTAGGCAACTAGTAGTACAACAAAAAACGATGCAGGTGATCATGTGAGAAAAATACTGAAAACATTTCTTTCGGTGCAGCGCGTAGATGCAGATTTTAACACTACACTTGTCATCGTAATTTGGGAAAATTACGAAAGAATTGAGCTACGTTGTGATTACCGTTCATTAATAGGAAAGAAGTTTCACCTTGATGAGTAGCTTCTCCGTTCACGGAACGCATGTAAGGAATCCAACAAGTTGATCCAGATTGAGGTCGATAGATTTTATTACCAAGATCTTCACTGTGCACACAGACTGGATCAAGCTTGTGGGAATCATTTTATGGATGACAGTCGTAAATACATTAAGAATAAATTTAAAAATGTGAATTTCAAGAAGACGAAGAAGAAGATGAGTGTTGTACCTGAATGATTACGGATCCAACAAAGAGTTCAGAGAATTTGGCAGACGAATACACCAACGTTGTTAATGTCGGCGCGTCAATGACCCTTATTGTTTTTGGACCTTCTAGATCAGATACAAGCAATCTCTCAAGGAAAGGCGCATTCTGAATGACCATAACATGGAACAGCTGGAGTGATCTCTTCCCGATTGATGTTCTATTGCGGGGCAAGCAAGACACATAAATCCATCAAAGATTCCTCGAGCCGATGTGGAGGCTAATAAACCCGTGGATCTGCCGAAGACAAAGGTACTCGAGCACAGTACAACTACAGAGCAGGTGCTCCATTGCCTTCTTCGAGATGCCAACGTCGAAGAGGTTGAGTTGCTCGAGTTGAGGGAGAAGAAGGGCGGGCGCAACATTAATCTGGGGAAAATAGCAGGAGGTCAAGCTGGCGCGGCGCATTGTTGGCATGAGGCAGAGCGCGGACGGCGGCAGAGAGTGACATCGTCCAACTTCAAACATGAGCTCCTTGAGCTGATCTAGGGCGGGGGATAAGAACCACTCGTCAAACTTGGCTTGGACCTTGCAATTGGTACTGAACATGCGAATGTCAAGGCGTCTGGCTGGCCCAGGGTGCGATGAAAGGATCTTGGAGACTGCAGCCATGCGTTTGCAATCCCCGTTGCAGAGGAAGCTGTCGACGGTGAGGTTGAGGGGGACATGGCGCTAGAGGGGGCGCCACCACCGGGAGAGCAGGGTGGTCCGCACGGCAGATTTGGTGGGGAGGAGGCCGATGATGACGAGCAGCATGTCATCGGGGAGGATGCTGATGAAGTCTAGGCTCGCCGGATGCAGTTTTGGCTCGAGCCGCCTCCGCTTGTTGGCTGCCTCGCCGTCCATCTCAGACGACAGCGACACTGATGTACACGTGTGCTTGGTGTGTATTGTGTGCTGGGTGTGCGCGAGTGCGTCCTTGTGCGCATGCCGCCACGCAGTGGTGAAGTGTGCGCGAGTGCGTCCTTCACGCGGGAGAAGTGTGCCCTCAATTTACTAGCGTGCAGGGTGCTACCGCGAGTGGTTTCAACTTTGTTTACTTTACATCGTGTCTGATGGGCCTCTAGTTTACTTATTTTCACATAGTACCACATGGGCCAACACACGAAGTTAGAGAACACGAGCTGACAAGGCAACATGTGGACTGGTTGACCGGTCAACTAAACAATATACGGAGCTATACATTGGCACAGTGACCGTATAATCCCTCGGTATAGAGAGATCGAGTGAGAGGGGAGGCCCGTGAGAGATAATAGAGAGAGAGAAAGAGCTACTCCCTCCGTTCGATAATGTAGTGCCTATATTTTTTAAAGTCAAAATTTTGAAACTTTGACCAAGTTTATAAAGACATTACTTATATCTTCAATACCAAAGATAAATGATAGTATGAAGTAAGTACATGTTATGATGAATCTAATGATCGTTCCAGATGTAAATGTTTTTCTCCACATATACCTGGTTAAACTTTTCTGAGGTTTGACTTTTCAAAACATCCATATGTTATGGATGTGAGAGAGTACCTAACTAGAGAGAGTGAGAGTGTGTGAAATAGAAAGAGTGAGTGAAAAAAGTGTGTGTACGTGTGTGAAAGAGACATGGACAACACACGATAAAGTAGAGAAAAAGCATGTGTGTCTTATGCAAACATATCACACATGCATCTTCGACAGCGAAAGCGAGGTGAGGAGATAGTGTGTGTGGTTGTTTGCAATCGAGAGAGAAAGACCCCTTGCACATGGCTAAGAGAGGTCTGACAAATAAGGGAGAGAGGTCGAGAGAGACATATGAAGAAAATGTAGACATGGGGAGGAGAGAGTGTATGTTTGTGACAAGAGATCCCCTGGAGATCGTGATGGGACTACATGGGTGGGAGATCGAGTGACAAGGTGTGTGGACGACAGAAGATACACGGAGAGATATGGAGATAGACGTATGGATGGAAGGAGACAATGCGTGTGTTCCTGATGGCTAGTGAGAGATAGTCATACTTAGGAGGGAGTGCGTGTGCCTATGATGGAGTGAGGGATTATGGTACTTAGGGGGGTGCGTGTCACATAGAGAGAGAACAAGGGAGGAGAGTGTTAGATGGGTCTATGTAGCGCGAGTGAGATATGTGAGTGTGAACCAGGGAGGTATAAAGTTTGAGAGAGAGATAGAGGAGCCCCGATATGGTTGAGTGGTGCATCAGATAGCTGAGAGGGGGAAAGAGATACTCCATCGTTCGATAATGCAGTGCATATTTTTTAGAAGTCAAACTTTGGAAACTTTGACCAGGTTTACGCAAATATTATTTATATCTACAATACCAAAGATACATCATACAAAACTACATCTCATGATGAATCTAATGATATATGTTTGCCGTTCTAGATGTAAATATTTTCTCCACGTACATGGTCAAACTTTGTGAGGTTTGACTTTTCAATAGATCTATATGCTATGGACCGAAGAGAGTGCCTAAGTCGAGTGAGATCAAGTGCATGTGAAGGAGAATGAGTGAGTGTGCAAAAAGAGTGTGTGTGTGTGTGAAAGAGAGAGGGACAAAAAAATGATAAGATAGAGAGAGAGTGTGTGTTCGTTTCTTATGCAAACATATCACGCATGCATCTTCGAGACAGAAAAGCGAGGTGAGGAGATACACGAAGATAGCTAGTGCGGGATTGTTTGCAACAGAAAGAGACACCCCTATAGCACATTTCCAATAGAGGTTTGGTCAACAAGGGACAAAGGTTGAGAGGGACGCATGGAGAAGATGGACACATGGGGAGGGAGAGAGGGTGTGTTTGTGATAGAGAGATCCCCTCGAGATCGTGAGGGGACTATATGGGTGGGATATCGATGTGCGATAGAAAGATGGACTAAGAGAAGTCGAGACAATGCATATGTTTGTGATGGAGACTAAGTATTAGTCATATACATAGGGGGGACTGTGTGTGCCTACAATTGAGTGAGAGACAATCATACTTAGCTAGGTGTGAGATTGTGTGTGTGTGCGTGTGAGATGGAGAGAAAATGAGGGAGAGAGAGAGAGAGTTTTAGATGGGTCTATAGAGTGCGAGTGAGATATGCATGTGTATGTGTGACCTAGGGAGATGGAGAGTTTAAGAGAGAGAGAGAGAGAGAGAGAGAGAGAGAGAGAGAGGTAAGAGCTCCGAGACGGCAGAGTGGTGCGTGAGAGAGTTACGGGCAACAAGCTAGGGAATTTGTGTGTGTACGATGAGTGCACCCAAGATATTTAGCTTGGACTAGAGAATCATACATAGTGTGCCAGAGAGACCTATACATGGAGTGTGCATGCAAACTAGAAAGACACCCTCCCCCCATAGAGAGAGAGAGAGAGTAGAGAGAGAGGGAGAGGGACCGACAAGGTTTGTGTTTGGATGCGTGCGATAGAATTGAAGATTGTCGGCGAGAGAGAGAATAGGAGTCCGGCAGAGGGGGAAGTCGCGTTTGTGCATCAAAGACTGATATAAACCATGTTTTGATATATAATTAGATTCAAATATTTGAAATCAAGAACATGTTGTCTGCAATCCACACATGAACGGAGATATGCGTATCAAAAAAGTTTTACTTTCGACATGTTCATGGAGTACTATAATACAGTACAACATGGTACTCAATTGAGGTGTTCAATTTTGGATTTAGTTCACTATTTTGACCTGCTGAACGAGCTATTTCATTGAATCAGGATATTTCATTTTGGGTTTGATTCCCGTTTTTCAGTGGGTCAACTATTTGTCATATAGTAAATCGTTAGCAACGAGCATGTAAAAACACATTGGTCCCGAGCATCATCTCACCATCTAAAAAAGAAGTGGCAAGATAATATTTTGAAATTTGATTCGAATCGACTTGGTAACTGATTACCCACAAGTATAGGGGATCTATCATAGTCCTTTCGATAAGTAAGAGTGTCGAACCCAACGAGGAGCGGAAGGAAATGGCAAGCGGTTTTCAGCAGGTATTCTCTGCAAGCACTGAAATTATCGGTAACAGGTAGTTTTGTGATTAGATATTTCGTAACGGGTAACAAGTAACAAGTGTAACAAAGGTGTAGCAAGGTGGCACAATCCTTTTTGTAGAGAAGGACAAGCCTAGACGAACTCTTATATATGCAAAGCACTCCTGAGGACACATGGGAAATAACTGTCAAGTTAGTTTTCATCATGCTCATATGATTCACATTCGTTACTTTGATAATTTGATAAGTGGGTGGACCGGTGCTTGGGTGTTGTCCATACTTGGAAAAGCCTCCCACTTATGATTAACCCCTGTCACAAGCATCCGCAACTACGAAAGAAGAACTAAGATAAATCTAACCATAGCATGCAACATATGGATCCAAATCAGCCCCTTACGAAGCAACGCATAAACTAGGGTTTAAACTTCTGTCACTCTAGCAACCCATGATCTACTTATTACTTCCCAATGCCTTCCCCTAGGCCCAAATCATGGTGAAGTGTCATGTATTCACATAACACCACTAGAGGAAAGACAACATACATCTCATCAAAATATCGAACGAATACCAAATTCACATGATTACTTATAACAAGACTTCTCCCATGTCCCGAGGAACAAACGGAACTACTCATAAAGATTATTCATGTTCATAATAAGAGGAGTATTAATTATCATTAAGGATCTAAACATATGATCTTCCACTAAATAAACCAACTACCATCAACTACAAGGAGTAATCAACACTACTAGCAACCCGCAGGTACCAATCTGAGGTTTTGAGACAAAGATCGGATACAAGATATGAACTAGGGTTTGAGAGGAGATTGTGCTGGTGAAGATGTGGATGTAGATTGACCCCCTCTCGATGAGAGGGTCATTGGTGATGACAATGGCTTCGATTTCCCCCTCCGAGAGGGAAGTTTCCCCGGTAGAATCACTCTGCCGGAGCTCTAGATTGCTCCTGCCCAGGTTCTGCCTCGAGATGGCGGCACTTCATCCCGAAAGCTTTCTCTGACTTTTCTAGTTCAAAACGCATCATGTAGTAAAATATGGGCACCGGAGGCCTGCCAGGGGCCCCACAAGCCAGGGGTGTGTCCCCACCCTTGTGGCTACCTGGTGGATCCACTCTGGTACTTTCTTCGCCCAATATTTTTTTATATTCCAAAATAATTCTCCGTAAATTTTAAAGACTTTTGGAGTTGTGCAGAATAGGTCTTTCAGATTTGCTCCTTTTCAAGTCCAGAATTTTAGCTGCCGGTATTCTCCTTCTTCATGTAAACCTTGTAAAATAAGAGAGAAAAGTCATAAGTATTGTACCAAAATAGGTAATACCAGCCCACAATGCAATAAATATTAGTATAAATGCATGATGCAAAATGGACGTATCAAAACTCCCCCAAGCTTAGACCTCGCTTGTCCTCAAGCAAAAGCCGAAATCGATAATCATGTCCACATGTTTAGAGATAGAGGTGTCGATGAAATAAAATACGGACATGAAGGCATCATGATCATCTTTAGAACAACAACATATTGTTATATAACTTCTCATTCTAAAGTCACAATTCGTTCACAAGGTAAAGTATGAAACAAGAACTTTATTGGAAACTAACAAACTATGATCTCAGTCACTAAAGCAACTGTAATTTATCATAACGTAAGGAAGTGTCAATATAAGAGCTTTTCAGCAAGTTCACATGCTCAACTATCATTTTGTCTTTTACAATTGCTAACACTCACGCGATACTTATGAGATCAAAGTTTCAATCAGACACAAACAAAGATAGGGGCTTATGGTTTCACCTCCCAACCTTTTAACTCAAGGGTAATGTCAACAATAATAGCTTATGAATATCTACATCCGAGTGGATATATATATTTGGATCTTCCCCCAACATAAAGTGCTTGCCAAAAAGAAAAGTGTAAAAAGGAATAAGTCAAGATCACCATTACTCTTATATAGAGGTAGAAAGTAAAAAGTAAAAGATAGGCCCTTCGTAGAGGGAAGCAGAGGTTGTCATGCGTTTTTATGGTTGGATGCACAAAATCTTAATGCAAAAGAACATCACTTTATATTGCCGCTTGTGATAAAGAACTTTATTATGCAGTCTGGTGCTTTTATTTCTTCCATATCACAAGTTCGTATAAAGATTATTTTCTTCACACTAATAGATCATACATGTTTAGAGAGCATTTTTTATTGCTTGCACCAATGACAAGTTACTTGAAGGATCTTTCTCAATCCAGGTAGGTATGGTGGACTCTCATGGCAAAACTGGGTTAAGGGATGTTTGGATGCACAAGTAGTATCTCTACTTGGTGCAAAGGATTTGGCTAGCATAAGAGGGAAAGCAAGCTCAACATGTTGGAGGATCCATAATAATATAACTTCTATCCGGATATAATGAAACATAACCCATCACGTTGTCTTCCTTGTCCAACATCAACCTTTCAGCATATAATATTTTAGTGAGTACTCACAATCACAAAAGATGTCCAAGATAGTATATTTATATGTGAGACCTATCTTTCTTTATTACTTTTTTGACTATAAACAGTAGGGTAAGACCCCACTGCAATTTTTATAAATTAAGAGAGCAAAGAAACAAGTAGTCTGAAAAGGCTTGAGGTAAGCCCTAAGAACAAAAAGGAACTAAAATCTAGGATAAAGGAAAGAAAGAAAGAAAAACAAACAGCCTACTAGCCTATAAACAGAGAAATTACAAAAGGCCTTGAAGCCAAACAGAAAATTGCCTCTCATGCTTCTTCCTCATTCTAAACTTTAGAAGCTTTAGTTCCTCTAGAAATATGAACTTCCAGCCTTGAAATGAAGGTGCAATGTTTTCAAAAATCTTATTGTCTCTGGTTATCCAAATGGCCCATGCTCCAAGTATGATGATCTCCATGTAAAATGGATACCTTATTTTGTCTTTAAGATCTTGGAACGCTTCCAACACAGACAAGTTTGGGGTTCTTATTGGACATATGAAATCCCAGCATTGCTGAACAAATTGGCAACCCCAAAAGAGATGATGCAGTGTTTCTTCTTGTTGACAACCTCCAACAGCACAGTTATAAGCCTCCAACACAAAATTCTTTCTTCTAAGTAAATTTCTTGTGTTGACTCGATCATGGAGAAGTTGCCAGAAGAAAACTTTATGCTTAGGCTGACAGGAACTCTGCCAGATCCAATTGAAATGTGGAGGGGTCTGCTTGTGTCCAATTAAGACTTTATATGCTTTGATGGATGAATAGTGTTCAGTCCCCCAAATGTAACTCGATGTGTCCAATGTGTCCAAATACTCTGATTGTCTCATGGAAATACAAATGTCTTCCATTTGTAAGAATTCCTCATATGCCTCAGTTGTCAAAGGGAGAAAGAAGAGATCCTGCAAGTACTCAGTCTGCAACACTTGTTGGATATTCAGTTGAGGGTTTCTGACAAAAGAGACTAAGTGAGGGAATTGGTGTTTAAGTATTGCTTGGTTTGATATATCATCCCAAAAGAATGCACTGACACCATCTCCCACATTACATCTAGCAATAGCTTTGTACTGATCAATGAGAGCTAAGTTGGACTTTCACCAGAATGATCCTATCATGTTGCCCCCTGGTAATTTGCCATCACTATAGTATTTTTCCCAAATCAGGTTGACCCAAGGAATATTATGTCTGTTGAAGAATTTGTGAAGGTTCTTCCGGAGCAATGTTTTGTTGTGTGTAAAGATATCTAGAACTCCTAATCCCCCCTGGTCCTTGGGTCTACACACTGTGTGCCATGCAACCAAAGCAGGTCTTCTGTCCTCCATATCAGGGCCTCTCCAAAGACAGTGTCTCAAATACTTGATGATCTGTTTTTTTGTTGTAATAGGTATGTACAGACAGCACATGAAGAAAACTGATAATGAGGTCATCACTGACTTGACCAGTAGTAATTTTCCAGCTTGGGTCATGAAGATAGAGATACCAGCCAATCTTTTGGCAATCCTGTTAACTAGGGGGAGGCATTGCTCAACAGTTGGTTTGTATATTCCTAAGGGCAGACCAAGGTAAGTAAAGGGGAATTGACCTCGAGCACACTGCAAGGTGTTTGTATAAATTTCTACCCTGTCTTAAGCAATATTCATAGGTACCATGATTGACTTCCCATAATTCACTTTGAGCCCAGTTGCTGTAGCAGAAGTATTGAGAAGTACCTTTAAACATAACAACTGCCTAGAATCAGCTTGCATAACCACCATAGTGTCATCTGCATATTGCACAATTGGGAAGTGAGAAAGGAGTTGACTTGAAGTGGAGCAGTGATCAGGTTTAACCTCATGGCTTTGTTAAGAATGGATTGTAACAGGTCAGCAGCCAGCACAAATATTAAAGGAGAGTAAGGGTCCCTTTGTCTTACCCCTCTTCTTATGTAAATTCTTTTCCCAGGTACGCCATTCAGTAATACAGAAGATGATGCAGTTGTGAACAGAGCTTCCATCCATGAAATCCATTTCTCTCCAAAACCTTTAGCTCTAAAAATATCAATGATTGCAACATGTTGTATCAAAAGCCTTCCCAAAATCCAATTTAATTACTAAGATTTCCTCCCTATACTTATGACACTAGTGAATGTACTCATATGCCCATCCTAGGCAATCCTGGATCACTCTATCTTTGAGGAAGCCATACTGAGTAATATGCACCATTTGCAGAATAACTCTTTGTAGTCTATTGGCCAGCAATTTTGTAATGATTTTCAGTACTCCATTTAGCAAGGAAACCTTTCTTTATTACTTCCTATTAATTGCAACAATGACCAAAACTATGTTTGTCAACTAACAACAAGTTTCATGCAACATACTTCTTATATGTGAAGTTTTCACTTCCCACAAGATCTTTATATAATCTTTTATTTCTTTTATACTTTATTTCTTTTTCTCATGATCAAAGCAAGAAAGCAAAGCCCTCAACTAAAAACTAATCTTTATTATATAACTCTCGGATTCGATTACATAGAGGGAACATAAAGCAAAACTCAAGGATAGATCACACTAAAAGCTTTTATTCTACCAAACCAAGATATAACCAAAAGGATCGAACTAAGAAAACTATAAAGGTAAAGGTGTGATGGTGATATGATACGGGGGAAACTCCCCCAAGCTTGGCAGTTGCCAAGGGGAGTGCCCATACCAATGTATTTATGTCCCTTTCTTCGGAGGTGGTGATCATGGAGTTGTTGATGATGAAAGAATCTTATCCTCCGTCTTCCAAGGCACAGGTTCACCATTGTGAAAAGGTGAACGAGTCTCCGGGATCCTCAAATCTACAGCCAAACTCATCTTCTTAAATCTGTATTCATGCTCACAATTTTGGTTTTGCAGGTCATAGATCTAGGCTTGGAGATGCTCGATTCTCTCATGAAGCTTGAAGATGGCCTCTCCGATGTTCTTGGCATCCAACTTGTGGTCATGGGTAAACTCCGTGATCATCAAGTGATTGGCGTTGAGTCCTTGTTCCACCATCCCTTGGAAATTGAAGACTTGCTGCTCCATTGCTTTGAGCCTTGCCTCCACGTTTCTGGTCTTCTTTGTGCCTTCAACATCACGGATGTGCAGCACCCCTCACGCATCTCAATGGTTTGAGGGTGTTGCAGCACCTCCGTGAGGTAGGGGTTGATGACCTTCTTGAAAAACTTGTCCTTGGGGGCGCTTGGAGACGCCATGTCGATCCGGATCTGTCAGGAAAAACAGCTCAAAACAAGAACAAGAGATATTGCCGTGGTACGGTGGTAAAAACCATCGGGAGAATATATAATAAATTTTTACCGACTAAAAAGAGTATTCCACAAGAAAACGGAGTCCAGAGGGCACACGAGGTGGCCACAAGCCACAGAAGCGCGCCCAGGGGAGTAGGGCGCGCCCCCAAGGTTGTCGCCTCCTTGTGCACTTTTCGAACTACTTTTAATTTTCCTAGTTTTTTAATATTCCAAAATGGAGTAAAATTTCCATTGGAAAAGTTTTGGAGTCAGTTTACTTATTGTATCACATACCTATTCCTTTTCGGAGTCTGAATTATTCTGAAAGTCTCCCTTATGTACTCCTCCGGGGCTATGGTATTAATTATATTGGTTTCAACATTTATGGGAGTACCTGAGATATAATGTTTGATTCTTTGCCCGTTTACCACCTTCGGATTATTGCCTTCGGCGTTGTGAATCTTGATGGCATCGGAATGATAAACTTCCTGGACAATGTAAGGCCCTTCCCATTTAGAGAGAAGCTTTCCTGCAAAAAATCTTAAACGAGAGTTGTATAGCAAGACATGGTCACCTACATTAAATTCATGCTTTTGTATCCTTTTGTCATGCCATCTTTTCAATTTTCTTTAAACAACTTGGCATTCTCATAGGCTTGGGTTCTCCATTCGTCAGTGAGCTAATGTCAAATAACCTCTACTCACCGACAAGTTTGAAATCATAGTTGAGCTCTTTAAGTGCCCAATAAGCTTTATATTCTAGTTCTAGAGGTAAGTGACATGCTTTTCCATAGACCATTTTGTACGGAGACATACCCATAGGGGTTTTATAAGCAGTTCTGTAAGCCCATAATGCATCATCAAGTTTCTTAGGACCAATTTTTTCTTGATCTATTAACAGTCTTTTGCAAGATCAATTTAATTTCTCTATTGCTCAATTCTACTTGACCACTAGACCGAGGATGATAAGGAGATGCAATTCTATGGTTGACATCATACTTAGCAGGCAATTTACGAAAAGCACCATGAATAAAGTATGAACCACCACCAGTCAATAAATATCTAGGGACCCCAAACCTTGGGAAAATAACTTCTTTAAGCATTTTAATAGAAGTTTTATGATTAGCGCTACTAGTTGGAATAGCTTCTATCCACTTAGTAACATAATCAAAATCAACTAAAATATGTGTATACCCATTGGAGGAAAGAAAAGGTCCCATATAATCAAAGCCCAAACATCAAATGGTTCAATAACAAGTGAATAATTCATAGGCATTTCCTGAAGTCTACTAATATTACCAATTCTCTGGCATTCATCACAAGATAAGACATACTTACGAGCATCTTTGAAGAGAGTAGGCCAATAAAAACCGGATTGCAATACCTTGTGCCCAGTTCTATCTCCAGCATGTTGTCCTCCATAGGCCTCAAAGTGACACTTGTGTAGGATCTGTTCCTATTCATGCTCAGGTACACAACATCTAATAACACCATCTACTCCTTGTTTATAAAGGTGTGGATCATCCCAAAAGTAATGTCTTAAATCATAGAAAAACCTTTTCTTTTGCTGGTGTGTGAAACTAGGTGGTATAAAATTTAGCAACAATGTAATTAGCATAATTAGCATACCATGGAGCATTACGAGAAGTATTTATGACAGCTATCTATTCATCAGGAAAACTGTCATCAATAGGTAGTGGGTCATCAAGAACATTCTCTAACCTAGACAAGTTATCTGCTACGGGGTTCTCGGCACCCTTTCTATCAATATTATGCAAACCAAATTCTTGCAGCAAGAGAACCCATATAATAAGTCTAGGTTTAGCATATTTCTTTTCCAGAAGGTATTTAATAGCAGCATGATCGATGTGAACAATTACTTTGGAATTAACAATATAAGGTCTAAACTTATCACAAGCAAAGACAACTGTAAAAATTCTTTTTCAGTAGTAGCATACTTTCTTTGAGCACTGTCTAGAGTTTTACTAGCATAATGAATAACATTCAATTTCTTATCAACTCTTTGTCCTAGAATAGCACCAACAACATAATCACTAGCATCACACATAATTTCAAAGGGTAGGTTCCAATAAGGTGGTTGAACAATAGGTGCAGAAATCAAGGCTTTCTTAAGGATTTTAAATTCTTCTACACAATCATCATAAAAAACAAATGGAACATCTATTTGCAATAGATTAGTGAGAGGCCTAGAAATTTTAGAGAGGTCTTCAATAAACCTCCTATAGAAACCAACGTGGCCAAGGAAACTTCTTTTCCCTTTGATATCTTTAGGACACGACATTCTTTCAATAGCATCAACTTTAGCTTTATCAACTTCAATACCTCTTTCAGAGATTTTATGCCCCAAAAAATACCTTCATTAACCATAAAGTGGCACATTTCCCAATTCAAGACAAGATTAGTTTCTTCACATCGCTGAAAAACTCGATCAAGGTTGCTTAAGCAACCATCAAAAGAAGTTCCGTAAACGGAGAAATCATCCATGAAAACCTCAACAATCTTTTCACAAAATTCAGAGAGTATAGCAGTCATACATCTTTGAAAAGTAGCAGGTGCATTACATAAACCGAAAGGCATACATCTATAAGCAAAGGTACCGAAAGGAGAGAGTAAAAGTAGTTTTTTCTTGATCCTCTTTTGACACAAGTGTTTGAGAGAAGCCAGAATAACCATTTAGAAAGCATTAGTATGTATGTTTGGACAATATTTCTAACATTTGATCAATAAAAGGTAGAGGGTAATAATATTTTCTAGTGGCTTTGTTTACTTTTCTAAAATCAATTACCATTTTATAATTTGTAACAATTCTTTGTGGAATCAATTCATTTTTATCATTAGGAACAACAACAATACCTCCCTTCTTAGGGAGACAATGAACATGACTTACCCATCTACTATCAGCAATAGGATAAATTATACCTGCTTCCAGAAGCTTTAGTATTTCATTTCTTACCACTTCCTTCATCTTAGGATTTAACCGTCGTTCGTAATCAACAATTGGTTTAGCATCAGGCTCCATATTAATTTTGTGCTGACATAGAGTGGGACTAATGCCATCAAGATCATCAAGAGTATATCCAATAGCAGCACAGTGCTTCCTCAGAGTTTTCAATAATTACTTTTCTTCATGCTCTGGAAGGTTAGCACTACTAATAACAGGATATACCTTCTTTTCATCAAGATAAACATATTCCAGAGTATCAGGTAATTGTTTAAGCTCAAACACGGGATCACCTTTGCATGGAGGAGGATCTCCAAGAATCTCAATAGGCAAGTTGTATTTCACAACAGGCATTTGATTAAAGAATATTTCATCTAATTCCTTCCTTTCATTCATAAACATATCATTTTCATGGTCTAGCATATATTGTTCTAAAGGATCAGTAGGAGGCACAACAATATAAGCAAGACCAATAATTTCATCTTTACTAGGAAATTCTTTGTCATGGGGTTTTCCACAAAATTTAGAGAAATTAAACTCATGAGCCACATCCCCAAAACTTACAGTAACAATTTCTTTCTCACAATCTATCTTAGCATTACCAGTGTTCAAGAAAGGTCTACCAAATATAATGGGACAAAAATCATCTTGTGGAGAACCAAGAACAAGAAAATCAATAGGGTATTTTATTTTCCCACACAAGACTTCAACATCTCTAACAATCCCAACTGGTGATATAGTATCTCTATTAGTAAGCTTGATAGTAACATCAATATCTTCTATTTCAGCAGGTGCAATATCATTCATAATTTCTTGGTATAAAGTAAAGGGAATTGCACTCACACTAGCACCTACATCACATAAGCTATGATAACAATGGTCTCCTATTTTAGGAGAAACAACAAGCATGCCAACAACAGGTCTATGTTTATCTTTTTCATCAGGTCTAGCAGTTCTAGTAGCTTCATCACAGAAGTAAATACCATGCCCATCAATATTATCGACCAAGAGATCTTTAACCATAGAAATACTAGGTTCAACTTTAATTTGTTTAGGGGGTGTAGGTGTTCTAGTATAACTCTTACGAACCACAGTTGAATCTTTAGCATGTTCCTTTATTCTAACAGGGGGAGGTGGTTTCTCAGTATAAGCAGTAGGAACAATAGGATCAACATTATAAGTAATAGTTTCTTCTTCAACTTTAATAGGTTCTACAACTTTCACTTCACTGGGAGGATGAAAATTAAACCACTTCTCCTTGGGGAGATCAACATGAGTAGCAAATGATTCACATAAGGAAGCTACTATCTCAGAGTCAAGTCCATAGTTAGTGCTAAATTCACGAAAAGCATCGGTATCCATAAAAGATTTAACACAATCAAAATTAAGGTTTATACCTGACTCCTTACCTTCGTCGAGTTCCCAATCTTCAGAGTTGCGTTTAATTCTTTCCAATAAATTCCATTTGAATTCAATAGTCTGCTTCATAAAAGAACCGGTACAAGAAGTATCAATCATGGATTGATCATTACGAGAAAGCTGAGCAAAAAAACTCTTAATAATAATAGCTCATGATTGCGGCATGAATATAACATTGACTTAAGCCTCCCCCAACCTCTTGGGAAGAAGGCTACATTTTTCTAGATTGTAATCAAATGCCTATGTTAATCTTGTCAGATCAAAGATGGCACCTTAGTGCATTTCACAAATCCTGCAAACCAAATAGGTTTGTAGTAGTGTTCAAAACTGCATGTAGGCACTACTTCGTTCTCTTCTTTTGTAGATAAAATTAGGCTCGGTGGTGGATAATGTGATACAATAACAATCGCATCGAATGCCTAGATCTTGATCTCTCATAAATTACTTTGAACTCCTACCGAGGGACCTTACCGGAGATTATATTCGCCAAGTTTTTTGTTGTCAGAACAAGGGTGCTGAACGTAATGAGGTTTGCCCAACATTTATTTCACAAAAATGAATGTTTGTTGATCAGTGCCGGCGGTTGCGGCAGAATGGAGAATAGTCTGAAGAAGCTGAATTTCATTTTAGATGACAGAGTAATCAGAATTCATTATGTCAAGCCCATACATCGCTTGTGAGTAGCCAATCCCTTTGCATAAATGATGAGATTTCGAAACAAGCCTTACAAGTGGTAATATCAGTTTGAACCTCTTTTATATCCATGTTCAGCTGATCAGCACGGGCGTTTGCAGCTGCATGAGCTGAATTTGATTCGCAATATCATTTGGAACCTTGTAATCTTCGAATTTGAGCCATATAACTTTGGAATTTGAACCTTGTAATATTTAGGGCTTTTGTGGTAAAATTGTTGAAATGGCATTGTATGAGATTCGTATATTGGTACTACTATTTTGACCTTAATATGCAAAGGACTTAGATTTTATTAACCATTCCCGAATGTGTTTCCCCTGTCATCTCATCGCAAACCAATTGTATAGCTTACTCGATTGCGATCTTCGACATTACTGCACACAATTGGTTTCTTCAACCATGTGAACTGTAGAGCTCAGAATTAGTTATCACACTCGAGTGTCCATCATCACCCTTCTATGTAACTTTGACCTCATCACCCACGGTTAAACTTATGGTCGAAGTCATTCCACACAATCATTTTTGCAACGCTTTTTGCCAATAAACGCCCATGATTTGCCCCTCTTCTAGTGATAGAGGTGATGTTGTCTCGATGTTTTGATGAGATAGCAATCGCTAAACCAACTTCCGTGGGGTTATTGAACACGCTGGAGCATGATCAACCTGATCACGAGGGTCTATTTCCTACAAGCAAATGAAGAACAAGCGTGTAATTAAATTGCAATCTAGATATTGTGAATATAAGAAGAAAGATTTATTGATCAAGGTGGGGTTCTGTGATGTCTTGGTCTGGTCGTTGAACACAAACGAAGTACGTGAAGTTGCAGCTATGGGGAGCTTTTAATCTAAATAAAACCCAAAGTCTAAACGACCAGACTGTGTTATGATTGCTACTAACATACTGATCTAGTGCCCAGCGCTAGTTATTGTTTGTTCCATGTTTTTTTGTTTCACAGAATATCCATATCAAACGAAGTCCAAACGTGATAAAACTTTATGGAGATTTTTTGGGAATATATGTGAATTTTTGGAAGAAGAATCAATGCAAGACGGTGCTCGAGGGGTCCACTAGGCACCAGGGCATGCTAGAGGGTGCTCGGTGCACCCTGATGGGTAGTGGGCACCTTGTAAGGCTATTGCTGCCCTTCCTTTGGCGCTAGAAAGATAATTTATGGATAAAAATCCCCTCAAAATTTCAGTCCAATCGGAGTTACGGATCTCCGGGAATTTAAGAAACGGTGAAGGGCTAGAAAACAGGACCGTGAAACAAAAGAGAACAGAGAGAGAGATCCAATCTCGGAGGGGCTCTCACCCCTACGCCACCATGGAGGCCATGGACCAGAGGGGAAACCCTCCTCCCATCTAGGGGGAGGTCAAGGAATATGAAAAGGGAGGGGGCTGCCCCTTGAGGGAGTCCTGGATTAGGGGGTATCCGGACAGCCGGACTATATACTTTGTCCGGAGTATTGGAGCGTGAAGATACAAGACTCAGGACTCCGTCCCGTGTCCGGATGGGACCCTCCTTTGCGTGGAAGACAACCTTGGCGATCCGGATATTATATTTCCTTCTTTGTAACCAACTCCGTGTAAACCCTAGCCCTCTCCTGTGTCTATATAAACCGGAGAGTTTAGTCTTTAGAGGCAGAATCATAATCATCATAGGCTAGCTTCTAGGGTTTAGCCTCTACGATCTCGTGGTAGATCAACTCTTGTAATACCCATATCATCAATATCAATCAAGCAGGAAGTAGGGTTTTACCTCCATCAAGAGGGCCCGAACCTGGGTAAAACATTGTGTCCCTTGCCTCCTGTTACCATCAGCCTTAGACGCACAGATCAGGACCCCTACCCGAGATCCGCCGGTTTTGACACCGACATTGGTGCTTTCATTGAGAGTTCCTCTGTGTCGTTGCTGCAAGGCTCGATGGATCCTTGAATCATCAACAACAACATGGTCCGGGCTGAGACTTTCTTCCCGGACAGATCTTCGTGTTCGGCGGCTTCGCACTGCGGGCCAATTCGCTTGGCCGTCTGGAGCAGATCGATAGCTACGCCCCTGGACATCAGGTTAGGTTCGGGAACTTGAACTACACGGCCGATATCCGTGGAGGCTTGATCTTCAACGGATTCGGGCCTGCACCAGGAGCACCAGACAGTCACGATGAGCACGGTTTAGACCTGCTGTCAGACAATGCTCGGGATATCGCCCCTCCAGGAGCCCCAGACCTAAATCCGGAGAAGATTGCGTTGCCCGAGGACGGATGGATGGACCCCGCCCCGGAGGCCGCACACTCATCGGCGGTAGAGCCGAACACAGGCCTCACCCCCAAGGAAGCCTGTAACACCGGACCCCGGACTCATATCCGGCTGTAGGTTCCAGTCCGCGCACTCCCGAGCCCGCCGAATCTAGTCGGGCTCCGGTAATGGAGTTTACCACTGCGGATATCTTCCAGCACTCGCCCTTCAGTGACGTACTGAACTCGTTAAAGTCTCTCTCTTTTTGTCAAGAGACTCTTGGCCGAACTATGTATGGCTCGAGTGGGAAGCAGGAGACGAAGGAATTCGTTACCCACCCACCACCCACTTCATTGCCACGGTCGATGATTTAACCGACGTGCTTGACTTCGACTCTGAAGACATCGACGGTGTGGACGATGATGCAGGAGAAGAACAGGAACCACCGCCCACGGGGCGGTGGACAACCTGTGACACCCCAAAATTTTAGCCTTGTTTTGTTAATAAAAACTTTCCAGGAAATTAAAACTTTTATTTTCCGGGCTCACTTTTGATTTTTGAAACATTTCCTTCCATATTATCATGGAGTTTTTACCTCAACTGAAATACTTCCCAAATTTATTGGACTCTCTTCCCTCTCAAAACTTTTTCCCCTTGGCAAGGATTTTATTTTGGTATCTTCATCAACACTGGTGTTTGGTTATTAAAAACCTTTCTTCTGTTTGTCCCCTTCTCAAATTTATTTATTTTTGGATTATTTTCTTAAGAGAAAACCCTAGGAGTTTTGGGACTTATCTTATATTGAAACCACCCATGGTTTTACCATGCCTCATGTGGTAAATCCTTCCAAGACCACTCCCTTCCACTTGGGGCAATCCTAACATTCTGTTCCAACAAGTCCAAATCATTTTTGGATTTTATTCCATTTATTTTATTTCCCAAAACATTTCTGTCAATTATTTTAGGCCTAGGTGATTTACAAAGGAAGTACCTAATTTCCTTTGAGTTTTGATCTCAAATCAACTCCTCTGGATAGTCCTTAGCACCCACAACCTAGAACCATCAAGATCCACTCTTCCTCTTTTCAAAATTTTCAAGTTTCAGCCTCTGCAAGTTTGGACCAGATTTGTCAACTTTGGTGAAATTCATATTTCCCCTTCTCCAAAAATTCTACCAAAATTCAGGCAGCCCCCAGATGCAATGAGAGGCCACCCCACCAAAGATCGGCTCAAGGAGAACCTCTCACATACCAAAATCTTTTCGTCGAACACTTGGCCGACACTGTTTCTGTGCACTTTCAGAAATATTCAGAGATTCAGAGTTTCATTGTCGTTTCTTCGTCAGTATTCAGTCACGCATCAACAGTGGATCTGGTGCGTTGCGCACGGCCCCTCCTTCCTGTCCAGAGCACCGCACGCGCACTTGGCTGGTTCCTGACGGCGGTGGCACCCTGGCCTGCCTGCGCCGGCATCTTCCGTGGCGGCCGAACCTCCCGTGGCAACCAACAGGAGACACCCTGCGGCACAACGCCGTTCGGCACGGCCCAAGCCACCTGGGAGCTCCGCGTGGCCGTCTCCCTTGCCAGCGCACGCATGCAGCACCGTCGCCGTGGCCTGGCACGCGCAGGGCGCGCTCCCTGCCGCCGACGGGCCACACGGCCGTTCCGTTGGGGACAAGCCGAAACCGCCCCTGCCTTGCGGAGTTATGCACCGGGATGGAACCATTACCCCGTCTAGTCGATGCTCGAGCCCCTAAACCGACTGTCCAGCCATAGCACCGCCGTAATCGCTCGCCGGACTTATCCCGTTCACGGCAACCGCCTCGGGCCGGCTATATATAATGCCTCCGAGCTCGCTCTAGCCCCCGCACACCTCCACCACCTCACCAGACCCCGCCCAGCCACTGGAAGAGCCTCGAGGGGCCCTTCTTCCTCAACTCCGGCTACCTCCATCCGCCTCGGGCTCCGGCAGCGTTCTCACTGGTGAGAGCTCCTCCACCGCCCTAGGCTTGCCCGTAGCCTCATGGCGTCTCTAGAAGACTAACCCCCACTCCAATTTGACCCTAGCAGCTCTCTCTGATGAGGCCCACGACTACCCGAACCACCGTCCGCTGGAGCAAGGGCCGCCGTCGACGTGGTGCTCGCCGGCGACCACTACCACCACCCACCGACGCGAAAGGATGCACCGAACACGGAGGTACTCCCCGATCCCCTTGCCTCGCCATGGATCGCCGCCGGCGACCTCCGCAGCTCTCGGGCGCCGACGAGCTCTGCCGCCTCTTTTGAATATTCAAACCTGACGGGTGGGACCCGCCCGTCAGCCTCTCTGTTCTTTTTTTGGAACCGTTTTCTGAAAGCGTATTCTGGCAAATGCGCTTTCTAATCTGAATCGTTTTCTGCACTTCTCTGTTCTGCCCCCTGAGAGTTTTCTGTTTCATTACAGAAAGGTCCCTGGATTAAAACCCTTATAACTTTTAAACAAAGAAGTATTTTTGATTGATTCTTTTTCTGTCCTCTTTAAAATTTTGTCTAGTTTATTTTAATATTTATTTCAAAAAAATTCAGACAACTTTTTGGTACTGTTCTTGAAACTATATATTGATTCAAAAATATTTTTAAATAGGATTTTGGAGAGAGGAGAAAGACTTTCAAAAGTTTTAGGATGCACCTCACCACCCCACAACTTGAAGGCATGCATTCTGAACCCCGGCATCATTTTTTTGGCGTGTTAGTTGACACGTTTATAACGCCACCTTACTCGAGGAACTTGTTATTTCATGTGATACGATCACTTGCATGGATGCATATTGGTGATTTCCTTGCTGTTGGAAATGAATATCCTTGTGATGGTAATCATCCTCATGTGCCTTGCATGCATGCCGGAAAGGAATTCGAGAAAGCGTCTGCCTTGGGTAGGCGTGAGCTTCTCGCTGGTCTCCGTCGGGACGGTTATGTCCGGTATGACATAGTAAGGTATAATGAGCGGTGATTCTATTGGTTGAAATATTTTTGTTATACATGTCATGCAGGAAATTCAATAAACCTCCTGAGTCGACCATAGATCGAGTCTTGTTCCAGTAACCCCCATACTTGACTCGTACTACCACTTGTCCCTACCGCAGATAGGGTACGGTTCAGTAAGTCGTCAACCCCTTTCTAGCACACGCCGTACAGAGAGGCCATGGTGGAAGATATCGGTTGTAGCCGATAGGCAGGCCACCTGGTCCGGGGGCATGGGTGTTTCCGGTTGGGACCGAGAGGGGAGGCCACCCCTTAGAGCACGCGATATAAATTTGATCCCATGCTACGCGAGGTTGTAGCTTCCCCACTTAGAGTTTTGCTTGACAGGTGTCGTGGGTGATTCCAGACACCGGTGAGTTAAGCTGGTGTGTGAAAGTTAGGTGTGTTTTCAACTGAAAGGCCATAGACGGAATTAGTCCCGATGGACTAATGGAATCCGTTGCTCGTGGGTAAGGAGTACACCCTCTGTAGAGATTAAATCTATTCGAATAGCCGTGTCCATGGTTAAGGACTACAGTCTGGGATGGGTCAAGTGTCAGTCTTAGTGTCGGTCTTCGGAGGAGAAATTTGTAAACCAGAACTTGGATTGTGACTTATGACTTGTGATGATTATGATTATTATTATTATGGACTAACCCATTATATCATTGAGTATCCCTGGGATGGTTCTACCTCCTGGATATTCATTGTGTTTATTGACTTTATAAGCCCTTTATGTGGTGTCGCTGAGACGCCCGACTGTGGCATTGCTTGTTATTATTTACTTTATAAGCCCTTTATGCGGTGTCGCTGAGACACCCGACTGTGGCATTGCTTGTTATTATTTACTTTATAAGCCCTTTATGTGGTGTCGCTGAGACGCCTGACTGTGGCATTGCTTGTTATTATTTACTTTATAAGCCCTTTATGTGGCTGCTCAGACGCCCGACTATGGCATTGCTTGTTATTATTTACTTTATAAGCCCTTTATGTGACGTCGCACAGACACCCGACTGTGGCATGCTTGTTATTTATTTACTTTATAATCCCTTTATGTGGTGTCACTGAGACGCCCGACTGTGGCATTGCTTGTTATTTATTTACCTTACAAGCCCTTTATGTGGCGTCGCACAGACGCCCGACTGCGGCATTTTATTTTCCATTCCCTTATTGCTTATTCGTGTTGCATATAAATAACCTGCTTGCATGCACAAAAGATTTTATTTATGACTGACGATGTGATCATAGAATATTTCAGCGCATGATTACCAATTATATTATACCCGTGTTCATAATGTTTGCGAGTACATTCAAAGTACTCACTGGCTTGTCCCTGGCTATTGTCTTGGCCAGATTTCATGCACGGAGAGGAGCGACGCGATGACGGCCCCAGAACCTAAGCAACGGTGATAGCAGCCTCGTGAAGATAGGAGTTAACCTGGTCAGTTGTTCCTGATGGGAAATGGAGTCCCATAGACACTGATGATCCACAAAGCGCTTCCGCCCTCAACCATTAGAAACCATTTGTTGTACTCACAGGCCAGAACGGTCTTGTACATGATATTTTGTATCTTGCTTGGAATTTTTTGTATCAAGTTGATACCTCATCAGCTAACAGTAATCCTGGGGCTGATGAGCACGATGGTTTTTTCTGGAAATTGATACCCGGAAAAAAACCGGTCGTGACAGACTTGGTATCAGAGCCAGGCTGACCATTGGCTAATCCTATCTTAGCCAGGTCAATAAACTTAGGCAAACCAATCCACCAAACCATTGACCAAACCCCCAGCCAAGCTTCTCGTGCAAGATAGCCACACAGTGACCCCGACACTTTTGGCCGTCGGTGCCCAACCTATCAACCTAGCCTGTCGATCATGCACCAGTGACTAGCACCCAAGGTGTCTCATTCGCAAGCGTGCGAAGGAAGACTCCGTTCCCTTTTACTATAAAAAGGGCACGCTAGCCCCAAACCAGCACAGCACAGCCTCTACCCCAAACCAAGCCACAATGCCTGGTCCCTTCATGCACAATGAGACCACAACAACCAACCTTGGAGGCTTTGTGACCATACTCGCAAACCTCACCCGTCGTGCCTATGCGTTAGAAGAGCCACCAGAATATGTTGTGTACCAAGGACCCATGAGCGGTGAGGACCATCAATTCTGGGCCACTGTACACATCTACGGTAGGGGTCTAGCGCCCGAACGCCCCTACAGGTTCACCGGAAGGACAACTTCCTTTGAGCCACTAGTCGTCCAACTAGCGGCGCGAGAGGCTGTAGTTCAACTCCGGCACTTGTCGCCCAGAGTTAACTGTCGCTCGTTCCACTACTACCCTAGACGTGAAGGGTATGGCAGACCACCCCAAGTGGCCAACGAAGATCACGAGACGGATCCTGCACTGCTGCACCTAGTGCGCTATGTAGGTGCACTAGAGGAACTGTTCGATCAAATCACCATTGATCTGATCACTGCTCGTGGGGAGCTGGTTCGTCGAGCCCCGGCGAGAGAAGAAAACGAGCCGGACGCCGACAACCCAGTCGTGTTGTTCGGACACCCGATCGAGACCCTGAGGTCAGCCCCAATCATCAACCAAGGTGCTTTGATGACCCCAGAAGTACTTCGTCGTCTTTTGGGAGCACACTCCAACGGGATTGTGGCCAACAATCCCCGCGATGGTCATCAATGCTACCCCGAGCCTGCAGCCCCTCAACCCTCTCCAGCTAATTTCGACGGTGAGACCCGTGGAGAAGCCTCGACATCCACAAGGCACGCCCGCTTGGATGTAAACGAGGTAGACTAAGTCACCCAAGTAGTGTCGAGTCCCAGTGTATCCTCGCTTTGTAATCGTGTGACCTTGTAAATAAACGCAGCCTGTCGTGCCGCTGTTTTTTTAAATAGTAGCCTTGCATGGATATATTAGCATGCAGTGTGATTTTTCTATCCCAGGCACATCTACCAAAACCACCTCGACAACCCCCATAGTGATACGTCACTTTGGTGAGATGTGTATCTGTGGCTTTGACCCTGACCCTTGGAGCGGAACTGACCAAATTCTTTACCTTTCACCACGGTAAAGTGATCCAGCTCCGGTGCTATAAAAAGGCCACCGCATGACCTTGCCAAGCACCCCTCACCTTGTGCACCACCCTCACAACCATTTCTTGCCATGCCGAGCCCTAGTATTTATCTGAGAACTCCAGATGCAACCCCGGGTAGTTTTGTCAAAATATTGTGGGATTTTACCTGCAGTACCATGGGCGCTAACCAGCCACCCCAGTACGAGCTGTTCAAATCGAGAATCACCCCTTCCACCTCGAGATATTGGGCAGCAGTGCACATCCCTCCCATTAACTCAAAGCAAGACCCAACGGAGGTCTCCTTCGTGGGGAAATCTATGCCAACCCCACATATGGCCATAGAAGCTGTTGCGTACGAAGCGCTTGCTCGCCTTTGATTCTCGGTACCCTATGCCAGCGAGCGAGGGTATTATTACTTTCCGAGCCGTGCAGCACCCGGAGGAGTAACATCTTTTCCCGGTGGATGAATTGAGAGAGACCCAGTCCTGGCCAACCTTGTCCAGTACGTCATCGCTCAAGAGTGTTTAAACCAGCACGTGATGGGTTATCTCCAGAGTCTCGCGGATTTAAATCCTCAGATCGCCATCGGCAGATCACTGAGGCCCGACCAGGAGAGACACATTCATCGTGTGGTCAATCCACTTTCCCCGATAGAAGAGGAGTGTATCCCAGTGCCAGAGACATTTTCTCAGGACCCCGTCCAGTTACCGTTTTCAAATTAGACGTCACTGTTGTATTTATTATCACAACTTTTATTTATGTGTTGTAACTTATGCGTGGTACCCCGAGTTTGCGCGGCAAGTAAATCATTTAGTTTCTATTAATGTGAGTAGCTCTGTTGCGGTTTGACTCTAATGTATTACTGTTTTCTCTCGCGAAAAAAATCCTAGAGTGAGATTTTTTCTTCCCTGAATTGCTGCATCATACATCTTCTCACGACATGGATTATTTTTATTTCCCGCAGCACCCCGGCAGCAGACTCACAACCATAATCATTCGAGCACATTCACTGCTTGCAAAACCTTGCAACAGTGTTACATCTAACTGAGCACCTCCCGACAACAGTCAGCGCCCGACACACCCCACCTACTCCTCGTGATCACCACCACCACGGAGAGCCAACACCCGAACAGCAGCATCGCGACGATCATCAAGGATCATCGCGCACAGGAGCACGGAGAGCCCCAGCACCGCTGCCAGCCCTCCGCACAACAGGATCACGTACCAGTCCGGCACCACCGCCGCCATTAGAGCTTCGCCTCGAGCTTCGACAATCGGAGACAGAGGAATAGGTAGGAGGAGGAGAAGCAAGGCCAGGTGTGAGAAGAAGAGAAGAACACCTCGGCCGTTTTATAGCTCGAGCTCGGTGTACGGTGGGCGAGGTCCACCAACGCCGCTCGTCGCCCGATCGCCGGTGTTCGGAGGTGAATCCTTGAGCAGTGCCGACAGCGCACTGGCCCGCGAGGTGAGTGCACGCTGCACCGGCAGCTAGCACGCCGCGCACTACCGCGGTACGGCCTAGATGCCCTACGTGCTAGGCGTCGCCGGTGAGAAAGCGCGGGAAAGCACGCGGGAGAGAGGAAGAAGAAAGAGCCAGAGGAAGAAGAAGAGGCTGACAGTGGACCCGGGTCCACCTGTCAGCCAGAGAGAGCACTGTGCTCTCGGGTACGACTAGCGTATTTTTAAATTTAGAATTTATTCTAAATTTATATCCAGTATAGAAATCCCTCGTTTTCTTCCCAAAACCATAGATTTTTCCACGCAGCGCCAGTGCCCCACACTGTATTTTTGCACCACTTATTGCCGTCTCACTGTAGCCATTTTTGTTTCAATGCATATTTTTTTTATAAAACGGCTTTTAGCAAATCTCGAGGACGAGATTTTTCTTAAGGGGGGTAGTGTTGTGACACCCCAAAATTTTAGCCTTGTTTTGTTAATAAAAACTTTGCCATGAAATTGAAACTTTTATTTTCCGGGCTCACTTTTGATTTTTGAAACATTTCCTTCCTTATTATCATGGAGTTTTTACCTCAAGTGAAATACTTCCCAAATTTATTGGACTCTCTTCCCTCTCAAAACTTTTTCCCCTTGGCAAGGATTTTATTTTGGTATCTTCATCAACACTGGTGTTTGGTTATTAAAAACCTTTCTTCTGTTTGTCCCCTTCTCAAATTTATTTTTTTGGATTATTTTCTTAAGAGAAAACCCTAGGAGTTTTGGGACTTATCTTATATTGAAACCACCCATGGTTTTACCATGCCTCATGTGGTAAATCCTTCCAAGACCACTCCCTTCCACTTGGGGCAATCCTAACATTCTGTTCCAACAAGTCCAAATCATGTTTGGATTTTATTCCATTTATTTTATTTCCCAAAACATTTCTGTCAATTATTTTAGGCCTAGGTGATTTACAAAGGAAGTACCTAATTTCCTTTGAGTTTTGATCTCAAATCAACTCCTCTGGATAGTCCTTAGCACCCACAACCTAGAACCATCAAGATCCACTCTTCCTCTTTTCAAAATTTTCAAGTTTCAGCCTCTGCAAGTTTGGACCAGATTTGTCAACTTTGGTGAAATTCATATTTCCCCTTCTCCAAAAATTCTACCAAAATTCAGGCAGCCCCCAGATGCAATGAGAGGCCACCCCACCAAAGATCAGCTCAAGGAGAACCTCTCACATACCAAAATCTTTTCGTCGAACACTTGGCCGACACTGTTTCTGTGCACTTTCAGAAATATTCAGAGATTCAGAGTTTCAGTGTCGTTTCTTCTTCAGTATTCAGTCACGCGTCAACTGTGGATCTGGCGTGTTGTGCATGGCCCCTCCTCCCTGTCCAGAGCGCCGCACGCGCACTTGGGTGGTTCCTGGCGTCGGTGGCACCCTGGCCCGCCTGCGCCGGCGTCTTCTGCGGCGGCCAAACCTCCCGCGGCAACCAACAGGAGACACCCTGCGGCACAACGTCGTTCGGCACCGCCCAAGCCACCTGGGAGCTCCGCGTGGCCGTCTCCCTTGCCAGCGCACGCATGCAGCACCGTCGCCGTGGCCTGGCACGCGCAGGGCGCGCTCCCTGCCGCCGACGGGCCGCACGGCCGTTCCGTTGGGGACAGGCCGAAACCGCCCCTGCCTTGCGGAGTTATGCACCAGGATGGAACCATTACCCCGTCTAGTCGATGCTCGAGCCCCTAAACCGACTGTCCAGCCACAGCACCGCCGTAATTGCTCGCCGGACTTATCCTGTTCACGGCAACCGCCTCGGGCCGGCTATATATAACGCCTCCGAGCTCGCTCTAGCCCCCGCACACCTCCACCACCTCACCAGACCCCTCCCAGCCATTGGAAGAGCCTCGAGGGGCCCTTCTTCCTCAACTGCGGCTACCTCCGTCCGCCTCGGGCTCCGGCAGCGTTCTTGCTGGTGAGAGCTCCTCCACCGCCCTAGGCTTGCCCGTAGCCTCATGGCGTCTCTAGAAGACTAACCCCCACTCCAATTTGACCCTAGCAGCTCTCTCCGACGAGGCCCACGACTACCCGAACCACCGTCCGCCGGAGCAAGGGCCGTCATCGACGTGGTGCTCGCCGGCGACCACTACCACCACCCACTAATGCGGAAGGATGCACCAAACACGGAGGTACTCCCCGATCCCCCTGCCTCGCCGTGGATCACCGCCGGCGACCTCCGCAGCTCTCGGGCGCCGACGAGCTCTGCCGCCTCTTTTGAATATTCAAACCTGACGGGTGGGACCCGCCCGTCAGCCTCTCTGTTCTTTTTTTGGAACCGTTTTCTGAAAGCGTATTCTGGCAAATGCGCTTTCTAATCTGAATCGTTTTCTGCACTTCTCTGTTCTGCCCCCTGAGAGTTTTCTGTTTCATTACAGAAAGGTCCCTGGATTAAAACCCTTATAACTTTTAAACAAAGAAGTATTTTTGATTGATTCTTTTTCTGTCCTCTTTAAAATTTTGTCTAGTTTATTTTAAGATTTATTTCAAAAAAATGAGACAACTTTTTGGTACTGTTCTTGAAACTATATATTGATTCAAAAATATTTTTAAATAGGATTTTGGAGAGAGGAGAAAGACTTTCAAAAGTTTTAGGATGCACCTCACCACCCCACAACTTGAAGGCAAGCATTCTGAACCCCGGCATAATATTTTTGGCGTGTTAGTTGACACGTTTATAACACCACCTTACTCGGAGAACTTGTTATTTCATGTGATACGATCATTTGCATGGATGCATATTGGTGATTTCCTTGCTGTTGGAAATGAATATCCTTGTGATGGTAATCATCCTCATGTGCCTTGCATGCATGCCGGAAAGGAATCCGGGAAAGCCTCTGCCTTGGGTAGGCGTGAGCTTGTTGCCGGTCTCTGTCGGGACGGTTATGTCCGGTATGACATAGTAAGGTATAATGAGCGGTGATTCTATTGGTTGAAATATTTTTGTTATACATGTCATGCAGGAAATTCAATAAACCTCCTGAGCGGACCATAGATCGAGTCTTGTTCCAGTAACCCCCATACTTGACTCGTACTACCACTTGTCCCTACCGCAGATAGGGTACGGTTCAGTAAGTTGTCAACCCCTTTCTAGCACACACCGTATAGAGAGGCCATGGTGGAAGATATCGGTTGTAGCCAGTAGGCAGGCCACCTGGTCCGAGGGCACGGGTGTTTCCGGTTGGGACCAAGAGGGGAGGCCACCCCTTAGAGAGCGCGATATAAATTTGATCCCATGCTACACGAGGTTGTAGCCTCCGCACTTAGAGTTTTGCTTGACAGGTGTCGTGGGTGATTCCAGACACCGGTGAGTTAAGCTGGTGTGTGCAAGTTAGGTGTGTTTTCAACTGAAAGGCCATAGAGGGAATTAGTCCCGATGGACTAATGGAATCCGTTGCTCGTGGGTAAGGAGTACACCCTCTGTAGAGATTAAATCTATTCGAATAGTCGTGTCCATGGTTAAGGACTACAGTCTGGGATGGGTCAAGTGTCGGTCTTCGGAGGAGAAATTGTTAAACCAGAACTTGGATTGTGACTTGTGACTTGTGATGATTATGATTATTATTATTATGGACTAACCCATTATATCATTGAGTATCCCTGGGATGGTTCTACCTCCTGGATATTCATTGTGTTTATTGACTTTATAAGCCCTTTATGTGGTGTCGCTGAGACGCCCGACTGTGGCATTGCTTGTTATTATTTACTTTATAAGCCCTTTATGCGGTGTCCCTGAGACGCCCGACTGTGGCATTGCTTGTTATTATTTACTTTATAAGCCCTTTATGTGGTGTCGCTGAGACGCCCGACTGTGGCATTGCTTGTTATTATTTACTTTATAAGCCCTTTATGTGGCGTCGCTCAGACGCCCGACTGTGGCATTGCTTGTTATTATTTACTTTATAAGCTATTTATGTGACGTCGCACAGACGCCCGACTGTGGCATGCTTGTTATTTATTTACTTTATAAGCCCTTTATGTGGTGTCGCTGAGACGCCCGACTGTGGCATTGCTTGTTATTTATTTACCTTACAAGCCCTTTATGTGGCGTCGCACAGACGCCCGACCGCGGCATTTTATTTTCCATTCCCTTATATCTTATTCGTGTTGCATATAAATAACCTGCTTGCATGCACAAAAGATTTTATTTATGACTGACGATGTGATCATAGTATATTTCAGCGCATGATTATCAATTATATTGTACCCGTGTTCATAATGTTTGCGAGTACATTCAAAGTACTCACTGGCTTGTCCCTGGCTATTGTCTTGGCCAGATTTCTTGCACGGAGAGGAGCGACGCCATGACGGCCCCGGAACCTAAGCAACGGTGATAGCAGCCTCGTGAAGATAGGAGTTAACCTGGTCAGCTGTTCCTGATGGGAAATGGAGTCCCATAGACACTGATGATCCACAAACCGCTTCCTCCCTCAACCATTAGAAACCATTTGTTGTACTCACAGGCCAGAACGGTCTTGTACTTCATATTTTGTATCTTGCTTGGATTTTTTGTATCAAGTTGATACCTCATCAGCTAACAGTAATCCTGGGGCTGATGAGCACGACAGTCTTTTTCTGGAAATTGATACCCGGAAAAAGACCCAGTCGTGACACAACCACCTCCTCATATGATATATATATATGGTGGACACTCCGAAAGAAATCAATGGCGATGAGGCAATCGAGGATAACCTATCAAGGAAGAAGGCAAAGTATGAACGTCATCAGCGCCGCCCCAAGCCCCGACACAACAATACCGACACATCAGTTAAAAACAATCCATATGGTGCCAAAGATGAATACAATCCCGACCAGCCCGCCTTCGAGCAGGCCGGACAGGCGGCGGACGGACACTTGGAAAGGGACAACTACATGCCCCCCTCCGAAGATGAGGTGAGCCTCGGGAACGACGAATTCGGCGTGCCGAAAGATCCTGTGGAGCAAGTCCGCTTTAAGCGATGGCTCATGGCCACGACGAGAAACCTGCAAAAGAAACTACAACAACTCAAAGCCGACCAAGAATTGCTTAGGAACAGATGGACCAGGGTCCTGGACACCAAGGAAGACGGACTCGACCGTCCCACCAAAAGTAACCCAAGGCACAATTCGCTACCTCAACCTAAGAAGGAGAACCTAAAGCCCACACCCCGGCGCCAATATACCACAGTTCGGGACAATACGCAGGAAATGTGAGGCAGCATCCACAAATCTCGATACAATCGTCATAAGCATCAAGCCAAGTTAGTTGGTGCCGAATTCAGCGGCCCTTAGTCCGGTCAGCGGAAAAAGAACGGCTCAAGCCCATCCGGCCCAAGCAACATACTTGATCAACCATGTGAAGTTCATGGTACCCCTAGGAGGGCGGCCAAGCACACCAATAGAGAATGCCGGATCCTCAAAACAAAACGGATGGTTGTGCGCCAGAAACAATAAAAGGAGGTTTTCAAACAACGAAATCAAAAGAAGATCCTCCACGGTACAAAAGTACGGCCGATCTTTTCCGATCACATCGACCGTCCAGATAACATCAACCATAGCAATTTAATTGCACTCACTATCGTCCCAATAGTTTGGGGGCTCCATCCCATACGAGCCCCCGCGGGCATAAAACTATTAATAACATCTTCTAACAGATGCTAGGCGCAAAGGCCAAGTTTTACTAGCCCACCACACTAATGGTTACCTTCGGGTCACCAAACAAATAATACGCCGAAGACTAAGTCTTCGGCATTGTCCCCTTATACAGTCATTACCACATACTATCGGGACAAGCCGCGTTGGCTATATTCAACGGGGTATAACATTAGGCCAGTCCTGCGTGACATAGTCACAATTATGGGCAGGGCCGAACCCCACCCTTAGAGTGGAAATCATAAAGCTGCTGGAATAGCGATGCATGCATGTTTATCAAATTTTGATTCGACAGCCCACTACCCGGACATCAACTAAGGAGTCCGCGCTATTTTACAGTGTGACAAACTGGTTCAGCCAGGCTCGAAGCAGGCACCCGCGGTTCAACCACAAGAGGACATGCAAATGCCTTCAAGCATTTGTCTTTACAGATTAACTTTGGCGAAGAATAGGACTGGACGTGGAATCAGCTCGGACACACAAGGGCAGGAGCACATAAGTAACCCCCCCAAGGAGGCAGTCCGGATTCATTTCAGATCCACACACAGCCTCCTCCAGTCTGGCCACGACGGGTTCCGCCAAAAACACCTCTTTTCATAATCATAAGTCGTACTCATATGCATAGACATGTCATCCTACTACAGTGCGTAGATTTAAATAACACTTACCGGCTGTCATTATTCATTAACGCCATTTTTTGCCATAAACGGCACCCGTACATCGTATTATGCCCCACTATGCCAGGGGCTTCATAATACTCATAATACGGCAACAAAGTCCAGCCACCTTTTCGGTCGCTCGGCACCCCGAACTTATAGCATTATATGCATCAGCTCCGAATCATGTCTTGGGTCATTAGTTGGGTTTGCCCGGCTCCCATGTTTTGGTACCTTACGTTCCGCTCTATCGGCTAAGGTAGCGCTGGGAGAACTACTGCGATTGTGTCCCGGTTCTTCCGGACGAGCACCTCAATAGAGAAAGTCGAAAACTGACTGTCATGATACAGCGAGAGCTGGTCACCTGTTCGAGAGGTTGTAAAATCTTTAAAGATTTATTACGCATAATGACATTATAAATGCAAAGTGCGACGGATCGGTCTCCCGATCAGGCGCCGATAGAGCCCCTAGTACGGTCTTCCGAATACCAGGGGTTGCGCCCACCATACTCGAATTCCTATGGCTAAGTGAGAGTGATAAAGCCCTATAGTCTGATTGCTTGGTTCGTGGTTCGGAACACCTCCTTAAAAGGACCCAACAATGGGATAAAGAGTGTTCAGGTATGTCCCAAACACCCCCGTACTTTTCTCGTGGGGGAAGAAGCCGACGACTAGCCAGCTCTCAGGTTTTATATACGCTAAACGGCCGCACAGGAAGAACAAACGTTCACATAAACAGGCAATAAATAATAAAAGTGCCATTATCCCGCATTGCAAAGAATGGCACGGCTGCCTTCAGGGAAATATAGTGTCTTTGGTACACTGATCCGCCGCAAGGCGGGCTCCTTTCAGGACACCTTCATAGTATAACTCGGGCGTGCGATGCTCCTTACCCTCCGGTGGTCCCTCGGTCATCAGCTTTTCAGCATCAAGCTTCCCCCAGTGCAAATTCGCACGAGCAAACGCCATACGCGCACCCTCTATGCAGACCGATCGCTTGATGACATTGAGCCGAGGGCAAGCACCAACAATCCGCTTCACGAGTCCGAAGTAACTGCTTGGAATTGGCTCCACGGGCCACAACCGGACAACCAAGTCCTTCATGGCTAGTTCAGCCGCCTGGTGCAGTTCGACCAGCTGCTTCAGCTGATCGATAAAGGGCACCGGATAATTCGGTGCCAAATACCGCGACCAGAAATCCTTCTCTGCAGACTTCTTCTCCTCAGTACGTAGAATTGGGCAGCATCTGATATGCTGTGGGGCAGGTCCGCAAACACACCTGGAGAAACAAGAATTCAACTTGTCGCGTAGAGCCCCCATTACTATGAAAAAATGGCCTTGAGTACAAAAGGCCTTACT
Organism: Triticum dicoccoides; assembly: GCF_002162155.2. Classification (NCBI taxonomy): domain Eukaryota; kingdom Viridiplantae; phylum Streptophyta; class Magnoliopsida; order Poales; family Poaceae; genus Triticum; species Triticum dicoccoides. Next base: position 182,489,000 of record NC_041389.1, read on the forward strand.
AGCCGCAACCTTCCGTGCCTCCTGAATGTCCTTCGGAGCACCTCGGGCTTCCTCCCGAGCATCCTCCGCGGCTTGGAGAGCTTGGGAGAGTTCGGATTCTTTCCCTGCTAAACTCTGCTCCAAGGACTCACTTTTCTTCACAGCCTCCTAGAGCTCTCGCTCAGCTTCAATGACCCTGGCCTCGTGTTTATCATGAAGAGCCTGCTCGGCGGCGGCCTTCTCGTTGGCTTCCGCCAAAGCCTTCTTCAGTGCCTCAAATTCGGCACTCGCCCCTAGAGCATACAATACTAATATTTTTCATCAGGCACAACTACTCATTCGTGCCGAATTTAGGACAAGGTTTCAACATACCTTGCTTGTCCTCCAATTGCTTGCTCACGTGGCCAAGTTCCTCTTCGGCCCGTTCCAGACTCTGCTTTAATCCGGACACCTCCGCATTATGAGCGGCGGTCATCTCTGCAGACGCCTGTTTTCAAACAAAGGGATACACGTCATTAACTGAGTCTCCTGCAAAGCGGATGATTTGATCCCCTGTCCGGCTTCCTCTCTCTTTCGCTGGATAGTGCATCAGGGGCTACTACTCATACTGTGACAATCTCCAAAAGGTTTCTAAAAACATACCTCAAAGCCCTTTATAAGGCCAAGGAAGGACTCATTCAGTCCGCTCTCGGCGGACTGAATCTTTTCAATCACCGCACCCATGAGGGTCCGATGTTCATCGACGATAGACGCGCTCCTTAGCGCTGTCAATAGGCCACCTTGCAGCTCTTCTTGGACAGAGGCTCCTGGCGGAGTAGGCAAGCCTCCCCCCGTCAAGGGTGGTTGCTCGCCTGATCCTGGAGCTTTAAAGGTCTCCACGATCGTGTCCGGCTGCGGTATGAACCCGAGACCGCACCCGCCATCGACACGCCGGAGAGCCGCTGCTCCCGTGTGTCCGGCCCCAGGGATATGCCCTCCTGGTCCGGGTCCCGCTGAGACGACACCTCAGTGTCGCGCCTAGGCTTCAGGGAAGGGGCCTCTGGAGGCGTCTCGCTCGCCAGGGCATCTGAGCTCAGCGAATCCTCCGACGAGGACTGTCCGGCGTGGGACCTCGCCAGGCTACACAAAATATGGCGATAGTTGAAACCACTACATTCTAATGACCTCGGGCACGTAGGTGTGTGCAGGTTTCGTATACTTACGATTTTACCAGGGGCTGGACCCTGGATCCCACTCTGGGCTGCTATCAGCAGCCATGGTCGACGCCTCTGGAAGGGAGCTTTTCCCCCTCTTTGGCGATTCGGCCTCCAGGGAGGAGGAGACCGTCCTTTTCTTCCCTCCCCCTCCGGGGGACTCGTCTTCTTCCTCCTCCTCTTCGTCTTCGGAGGAGGGATGGTTGCTGGAGTCTTCGGATTTTGCGTCCGAAGCATCACGATGACGGAGGACGCTCCGGGTCTTCTTGACCTTCTTGGGGGCCTCTTTCTTCGGCGCCTCGTAAGGCGCTGGGACCAGCATCTTCGTCAGAAGAGGTCCGGCCGGTTCCTCCGGCAGCGGGGCAGGACAGTGTATCGGCTCCACCTTTTTTGTCCACCCCTGGGATTATTGTAAGGCATGATAAAAGTGCTTCCCTCAGGACGTGCCAGCTAAAACATGGATGGACAGAGCACAACAATGACTTACCGGACTGGCAGTGGGATAGTTGATACCCACGGTCCTCGGTGGAGCCGGACCATGGTTTTCCGGACTTGAAGAGCACCTTCCAGATATCCTTGTGGGAAGAGCCATAGATCTCCCGTAGGGTCTGGTGCTCGGTTGGGTCGTATTCCCACAAATTGCAGGCTCGACGCTAGCAAGGGAGAACTAGGCGAACTAACATCACCTGGACTACGTCGACGAGTTTGACATCCTTGTCGACCACACTCTGGACGCGCGTTTGGAGCAGCGACAACTCATCAGACGAGGACTAGTTCAGGCCCTTCTCGGGCCAGGACGTGAGCCGTAGTGGGGCTCTGGATCTGAACTCAGGAGCAACGTCCCATTTCTTGCCGCGCGGTTCGGTGATATAGAACCACTGCTGCTGCCACTCCTTGACGGAGTCATTGAAGGCACCCGTCGGCCATATAACCTTGGGCATCGTGCTCATCATGGCGCCACCGCACTCGGCGTGCTCGCCACTCACCACCTTGGGCTTCACATTGAAAATCTTCAGCCACATGCCGAAGTGAGGCGAAATTCGGAGAAAAGCCTCACACACGACGATGAACGTCGAGATATTAAGGAAAGAATTGGGGGACAGATCATGAAAATCAATCCCGTAAAAATACATGACGCTGCGAACAAATGGGTGAAGGGGAAACCCAAGCCCGCGGACAAAATGAGGAAGAAACACGACCCTCTTGTGAGGCTCCGGAGTAGGAACGATCTGTCCCGCCGGTAGAAGACGGTGGCCGATCTTCTTGGCCAGGTACCCGGCATCTCGGAGCCTTTTGATATCCTTCTCCTGGACGGTAGAGGCCATCCATTTGCCTCCTGCTCCGATCTGGACATCCTCGGAGAACCTCTCTTCGATGGAGGAGAAGAGTGCTTGGGCGCTAGGGCTCGAATAGAGGGGAATGGACTAGCGGAAGGAAAAGGCGTGGGTAAAAAGGAAGAGACATTATCTCTTTATAGAGGCGGTAAAAGCTTTTGCGCCTCCCCACTTTCCTGGTGGAACCCGCTCGCTCCCCACTCGCTGCAATTAGCGGTGCGGTTGGGCTACCCACACCCGTATTGATGATAATCCCGTAATAAGGGGACACGGTCTCTGCTTCGGCAAGACGTGCAGAGGAAACCGCCTCGCAATATGTGTCGTGGCTGGTTATGAGAAAAACGTTCCGAACAATGGCCCGACCGTAGTGTCATGTCATGTTGTCTAAAGTTGTCAGCATATTACATTTGTGAAATATCATTCTCTCTACGGTGGTATGTGAAGATCATCTTGTGGATCTGGACACGGTTTAAGTGTTCGGTAATTACTTTGGAGTATTCGGAGATGGAACCCGCCGTGCAATGCCGAAGACAAGACTACGCGCCGGACTCATCGTCATTGAAGCCTAGTTCAGGGGCTACTGAGGGAGTCCTGGATTAGGGGGTATCCGGACAGCTGGACTATATACTTTGTCCGGACTATTGGAGCATGAAGATACAAGACTCAGGACTCCGTCCCGTGTCCAGATGGGACTCTCCTTTGCGTGGAAGACAAGCTTGGCGATCCGGATATTATATTTCCTTCTTTGTAACCGACTTTGTGTAAACCCTAGCCCTCTCCGGTGTCTATATAAACCGGAGAGTTTAGTCCTTAGAGGCAGAATCATAATCATCATAGGCTAGCTTCTAGGGTTTAGCCTCTACGATCTTGTGGTAGATCAACTCTTGTAATACCCATATCATCAATATCAATCAAGCAGGAAGTAGGGTTTTACCTCCATCGAGAGGGCCCGAACCTAGGTAAAACATTGTGTCCCTTGCCTCCTATTACCATCAGCCTTAGACGCACAGATCGGGACCCCCTACCCGAGATCCGCCGGTTTTGACACCGACACCCCTCTCTCCCGGTGGCATTGGAGTGTCGTCAGGGCAATCATTCTAACGACGATCTACACCAACAACTTCGCCGCCGTCACCACCAACTCTCTCCTCCTCTATGCAGCGGTGTAACCTCTCTATTCCCGCTGTAATTCTAAACTTAAATATGGTGCTCAACACTATATATTATTATCCAAGGATATGTGGTTATCCTATGATGTTTGAGTAGATCTGTTTTATCCTATGGGTTGATTGATGATCATGATTGGTTTAAGTTGTATATTTTATTTTGCTGATGTCCTATGGTGCCCACCGTGTCGCACAAACGTGAGGGATCCCTGCTATAGGGTGTTGCAATATGTTCATGATTTCCTTATGGTGGGTGCCATGAGTGACTGAAACACATAGCCGAGTAAGTGGGATGTTGCGTATGGGAGTAAAGAGGACTTGATACTTAATGATATGGTTGGGTTTTACCTTAATGATCTTTGGTAGTTGCGGATGCTTGCTAGAGTTCTAATCATAAGTGCATATGACCCAAGTATAAAAAGTATGTTAGGTCATGCCTCTCCCTCATATAAAATTGCAATGATGATTACCGGTCTAGTTATCGATCGCCTAGGGACAAATAACTTTCTTGTGTGACAAATTTTCTACTAAACAACAACTTTTATTATCTTGCAAATTACTTGTAGTTTTATTCTCACAAAGTACTTCTAGTTTCATACTTGCTCTAGGTAAAGCAAACGTTAAGTGTGCGTAGAGTTATATTGATGGTCGATAGAACTTGAGGGAGTATTTGTTCTACCTTTAGCACCTCATTGGGTTCGACACTCTTATTTATCAAAAAACGCTACAAAGGACCCCCTATACTTCTAGGTTATCATTGGGTGACTTAGATCATGTTTACATCGTTTACTTCGGGAGGGAATTGCTTCTGGCCTTTGTTATTGGGCCGCCGAGGTTCATCCTCATCTTCATTGCACGACTGGATTTTACTTTGACCTTCTGCGGCCACCTTATCGGTCTGCTTAAAGACCCAGCATTTTCGGTTGGTATGGTTCATAGGTTTATTCGAGGTTCCATGAATCAGGCATGTCCTACAAGGATTTTCTCAAGCTGGCTTCGACCTTCCTTATTCTCTTTAAAGGGCTTATTTTTCTGGCTGGCCATATGGCCCTGAACCCTACACTGACTACGGCATCCTAGGTGTCGCTACTGCCATTCTTATGCATGCGCTTACTCTTATGGCGCCTAGATTTACCATTATTGTCATGGGCTTTCGAGGTACTGGCCTGGTCGTTGTGAGAACTATGAGCCGGCCAACTATCTCCTCCTCCGCAAAAGCGCGTGATACATCTCCAACGTATCCATAATTTATGAAGCATTCATGCTATTTTATTATCTGTTTTGAATGATTACGGGCTTTATTATAAACTTTTATATTACTTTTGGGACTAACGTATTAACCGGAGGCCCAGCCCATATTGCTGTTTTATTGCCTGTTTCAGTATTTCGAAGAAAAGGAATATCAAACAGAGTCCAAACAGAATGAAACCTTCGGCAGCGTGATTTTTTGGAAGAATATGATCCTGGAGACTTGGAGTTCACGTCAGAAGATCCTCGAGGAGACCAAGAGATAGGCCCCCCCTACTGGACGCGCCCCCTATCTCGTGGGCCCCTCGAGCACCTCCCGACCGACTTCTTCCGCCTATATAAGCTACGTACCCTAAAAACATCGAATATCAAGATAGATCGAGAGTTCCGCCGCCGCAAGCCTCTATAGCCACCAAAAACCTCTCGGGAGCCCATTCCGGCACCCTGCCGGAGAGGGTACCCATCACCGGTGGCCATCTTCATCATCCCGGCGCTATCCATGACGAGGAGGGAGTAGTTCACCCTCAGGGCTGAGGGTATGTACCAGTAGCTATGTGTTTGATCTCTCTCTCTCTCTCTCGTGTTCTCTCTATGGCACGATCTTGATGTATCACGAGCTTTGCTATTCTAGTTGGATCTTATGATGTTTCTCCCCCTCTACTCTCTTGTGATGAATTGAGTTTCCCTCTTGAAGTTATCTTATTGGATTGAGTCTTTGATTTGAGAACACTTGATGTATGTCTTGCCATGTTTATCTGTGGTGACAATGGGATATCACGTGCCACTTGATGTATGTTTTGGTGACCAACTTGCGGGTTCCACCCATGAACCTATGCATAGGGGTTGGCACACGTTTTCTTGACTCTCCGGTAGAAACTTTGGGGCACTCTTTGAAGTACTTTTATGTTGGTTGGATGAATCTGAGATTGTGTGATGCATATCGTATAATCATGCCCACGGATACTTGAGGTGACAATGGAGTATCTAGGTGACATTAGGGTTTTGGTTGATTTGTGTCTTAAGGTGTTATTCTAGTACGAACTCTTTAATAGATCGATCCGAAAGAATAACTTTGAGGTGGTTTCGTACCCTACCATAATCTCTTCGTTTGTTCTCCGCTATTAGTGGCTTTGGAGTGACTCTTTGTTGCATGTTGAGGGATTTTTATATGATCTATCTATGTTATTATTGTTGAGAGAACTTGCACTAGTCAAAGTATGAACCCTATGCCTTGTTTCCTATCATTGCAATACCGTTTACGCTCACTTTTATCATTAGTTACCTTGCCGTTTTATATTTTTCAGATTACAAAAACCTATATCTACCATCCATATTGCACTTGTATCACCATCTCTTCGCCGAACTAGTGCACCTATACAATTTCCCATTGTATTGGGTGTGTTGGGGACACAAGAGACTCTTTGTTATTTGGTTGCAGGGTTGCTTGAGAGAGACCATCTTCATCCTACGCCTTAAGTGGTAAGGAATGAAGGGAGGAAGAGAAGCCTTACTACACTAAGCCTTAAGGGGGAAGGAAGGAGGTGTTGTTTGCATATTTTGATGCATCTATGGCCAGTATTAAGTGGTATGAACCATAGAGAAGTTAGAATACAGTAGATATTACACCAATATGAATTTAGAATGAGTTCATTACAGTAGCTAAGTGGTGGTTTTATTTTCTTATACTAACGGAGCTTACAAGTTTTCTGTTGAGTTTTGTGTTGTGAAGTTTTCAAGTTTTGGGTAAAGATTGGATGGACTATGGAATAAGGACTGGCAAGAGCCTAAGCTTGGGGATGCCCAATTCACCCCAAGGTAATATTCAAGGACAACCAAGAGCCTATGCTTGGGGATGCCCCGGAAGGCATCCCCTCTTTCATCTTCGTTCATCGGTAACTTTACTTGGAGCTATATTTTTATTCGCCACATGATATGTGTTTTGCTTAGAGCGTCATTTTCTCTTGTTAGTATTTGCTTGATGTTATCTAGAATAATGTTTTGTATCTTTAGTTTCAATAAAAATGTCAAGGATAGCCTTTACCATGCTTATTTTGCTAGTATACATGTTGCTGTTTGAAAACATAAAGTTTACCGCTGTTGCAAAAATTCCCTAGAAAAGTAAGAGCATGGTATAATGTTGAAACGTTTTTCAAATTGAGCTCTGATAAATTTACTACAGTGGGAATTTTCTCTCATAATTTTTGGAGGGAAGTATTGATACTCTTGCATTCTTTACAGACTCTACTGTTTTGGCAGATTGCTGTTATGTTTGCGTTGTTTGCATATGTTTGCTTGTTTAATGATTCCATTTGAGGATAGGAGTATCAAATATGCAGAGGCATTTAGTATGCAATGTTGAATAATAATTTTAGTGATTTGTTACGGTAGAAAATGATAAGATTTTGCATTGGTTTATACTAACCTATCTCACGAGTTCTTGTTGAGTTTGGTGTGGATGAAGCTTTTGATAAAAAGAGAAACCATGATATGTGAGGAATTAAGGAGACACAAAAGTTCAAGCTTGGGGATGCCCAAGGCACCCCAAGATAATATTTCAAGAAGTCTCAAGCATCTAAGCTTGGGGATGCCCCGGTAGGCATCCCACCTTTCTTCTTCAACAACTATCGGTTAGTATCGGTTGAGCCTAAGTTTTTGCTTCTTCACATGAGTTGTGCTATCCTTGCAATGTCATTTTATTTTGTTTTGCTTGCTGTTTGAATACAATACCAAGATCTGAAATTCTTAAATGAGATAGAGTCTTCACATAGTTACGTAATTATTTAGCTACTCATTGATCTTCACTTATATCTTTTTGGAGTAGTTTGTCATTTACTCGTGTGCTTCACTTTTATCCTATGAGTAAATGGTTGAATGAATTGAATGTCATAAATATGAAATTATATATGTTTCACTTGCTTATCCCATGGGGAGTAATGACTTCACATCTACGAAGTAGAGGTTGTAAATTTATTGAAGGTTAGCAAGCATTGTATTGGTCATTTGAACAATTCATAAAAGAATATTGAAGGAAGAGAGATTCCACATATAAATACACTATCCTAGACATCTTTTATAATTGGGAGCACTCATTAAGTATGACATGCTAAAGAGTTGATGTTGGACAAGGAAGACAACGTAATGGGTTATGTTTTCCGACATCTCAGTTAAAGTATATTGTCATGGATCATTCAAACATGTTGAGCTTGCCTTTCCCCCTCATGCTAGCCAAAATTCCTTGCACGAAGTAGAGATACTACTTGTGCTTCCAAATATCATCAAACCCAGTTTTTCCATGAGAGTCCACCATACGTACCTATGGATTGAGTAAGATCCTTCAAGTAAGTTGTCATCGGTGCAAGCAATAAAAATTGCTCTCTAAATATGTATGATCTTTTGGTGTGAAGAAAATAGCTTTATATGATCTTGATATGGAAGCAATAAAAGCGATGTACTGCATAATAAAGGTCCATATACAAGTGGCAATATAAAGTGACGTTCATTCGCATTAAGATTTTGTGCATCCAACCCTAAAAGTGCATGACAACCTCTGCTTCCCTCTGCGAAGGGCCTATCTTTTACTTTATGTCTTTTACTTTATGCAAGAGTCAAGGTGATCTTCACCTTTCCCTTTTTTCATTTTTATCCTTTGGCAAGCACCTCGTGTTGGAAAGATCATGATATATATATATATATATATATATATATATATATATATATATATATATATATCCAATTGGATGTAAGTTAGCATGAACTATTATTGTTGACATCACCCAAAGGTGAATACGTTGGGAGGCAACACTATAAGCCCCTATCTTTCTCAGTGTCCGATT
>NC_041389.1:182498116-182539523 GCF_002162155.2 Triticum dicoccoides
CATTCGCATTAAGATTTTGTGCATCCAACCCTAAAAGTGCATGACAACCTCTGCTTCCCTCTGCGAAGGGCCTATCTTTTACTTTATGTCTTTTACTTTATGCAAGAGTCAAGGTGATCTTCACCTTTCCCTTTTTTCATTTTTATCCTTTGGCAAGCACCTCGTGTTGGAAAGATCCTGATATATATATATATATATATATATATATATATATATATATATATATATATATCCAATTGGATGTAAGTTAGCATGAACTATTATTGTTGACATCACCCAAAGGTGAATACGTTGGGAGGCAACACTATAAGCCCCTATCTTTCTCAGTGTCCGATTAAAACTCCATAACCATTAGTATTGCATGAGTGTTAGCAATTGTAGAAGACTATACGATAGTTGAGTATGTGGAGTTTGCTATTCCTGAAAATAAGATGAATTTCAATTGTTTGATGACTGAGAACGAAGTTTGCTAGTTTTCAAGAAAGTTCATGGTCTATGCTTTGACATGTGAATTGCTTGTTACTTTATCGTGAGAAGTTTTATGAGATGAACTACTGTTATGACATATTATCATGCTAGAAAAGGTGATTGAAATTATCATTGATCAAACTTGTGCACCTGCTAGCATTCACACTTCATAAATTCTTTCTTTTATCATTTACCTACTCGAGGACGAGCAGGAATTAAGCTTGGGGATGCTTATACGTCTCCAACGTATCTATAATTTATGAAGCATTCATGCTATTTTATTATCTGTTTTGAATGATTACGGACTTTATTATACACTTTTATATTACTTTTGGGACTAACCTATTAACCGGAGGCCCAGCCCATATTGCTGTTTTATTGCCTGTTTCAGTATTTCGAAGAAAAGGAATATCAAACGGAGTCCAACTGGAATGAAACCTTCGGCAGCATGATTTTTTGGAAGAATATGATCCTGCAGACTTGAAGTTCACGTCAGACGATCCTCGAGGAGGCCAGGAGATAGGCCCCCCCCTACTGGGCGCGCCCCCCTGTCTCGTGGGCCCCTCGAGCACCTCCCGACCGACTTCTTCCGCCTATATAAGCCTACGTACCCTAAAAACATCGCATATCAAGATAGATCGGGAGTTCCGCCGCTGCAAGCCTCTGTAGCCACCGAAAACCTCTCGGGAGCCTGTTCCGGCACCCTACCGGAGGGGGAACCCATCACCGGTAGCCATCTTCATCATCCCGGTGCTATCCATGACGAGGAGGGAGTAGTTCACCCTCGGGGCTGAGGGTATGTACCAGTAGCTATGTGTTTGATCTCTCTCTCTCTCTCGTGTTCTCTCTATGGCACGATCTTGATGTATCGCAAGCTTTGCTATTGTAGTTGGATCTTATGATGTTTCTCCCCCTCTACTCTCTTGTGATGAATTGAGTTTCCCTCTTGAAGTTATCTTATTGGATTGAGTCTTTGATTTGAGAACACTTGATGTATGTCTTGCCGTGTTTATCTGTGGTGGCAATGGGATGTCACGTGCCACTTGATGTATGTTTTGGTGACCAACTTGCGGGTTCTACCCATGAACCGATGCATAGGGGTTGGCACACGTTTTCTTGACTCTCCGGTAGAAACTTTGGGGCACTCTTTGAAGTACTTTTATGTTGGTTGGATGAATCTGAGATTGTGTGATGCATATCGTATAATCATGCCCACGGATACTTGAGGTGACAATGGAGTATCTAGGTGACATTAGGGTTTTGGTTGATTTGTGTCTTAAGGTGTTATTCTAGTACAAACTCTTTAATAGATCGATCCGAAAGAATAACTTTGAGGTGGTTTCGTACCCTACCATAATCTCTTCATTTGTTCTCCGCTATTAGTGGCTTTGGAGTGACTCTTTGTTGCATGTTGAGGGATTGTTATATGATCTATCTATGTTATTATTGTTGAGAGAACTTGCACTAGTGAAAGTATGAACCCTATGCCTTGTTTCCTATCATTGCAATACCGTTTACGCTCACTCTTATCATTAGTTACCTTGCTGTTTTTATATATTCAGATTACAAAAACCTATATCTACCATCCATATTGCACTTGTATCACCATCTCTTCGCTGAACTAGTGCACCTTTACAATTTACCAATGTATTGGGTGTGTTGGGGACAGAAGAGACTCTTTATTATTTGGTTGCAGGGTTGCTTGAGAGAGACCATCTTCATCCTACGCCTCCCATGGATTGATATACCTTAGGTCATCCACTTGATGGAAATTTGCTACTGTCCTACAAACCTGTGCACTTGCAGGCCCAACAACGTCTACAAGAAGAAGGTTGTGTAGTAGACATCAGCGGGTCATAAGGGAAATAAGGGACGACATGGTCCTTGGCTTGTCTTGCCCGAGATTACATGCAAGCCACTCATTTAGGATACTATGCCGGAAGGCGGCAACTGCCTTTGTGTCGGAGCAGTCGACTTTGTGGTTCTTTTTAGTCAAGAATCGATTCTGGAACTTACGGGCTGACTCACCAGGCCATTGAATAACATGGCTGAGATCATCAGCGTCCAAAGGTCAGACATAAGTGCCCTTAAAGTTTGCTCTAAAGGCATCCCCGAGTGCCGCCTAGCTCCCGATGGGGTGAGGAGGCAGGCTATTAAGCCAATGCCTCGTTGGTCCTTTAAGTTTGACCGGCATGTATTTGATGGCGTGGTCTTGTGGATGTGGAGGAGAAAATCTTCGATCCACTCGGCCGGATCGGTCGTCCCGTCATATTGTTTGATGTTTATGGGTTTAAACCCATCCAGGAACTGATGTTCCATCACCTCATATGTGAAGCATATCGGGTGAGCGCCCCTCGAGATCGAGCCGTATTGTGCGGGATGTTAGTGTAACAGCCTGGTTTTTGGCCCTTTCTTTTTCTTTTGTTTTTCTGAGGTTTTTGCGTGAGTTTTTTTTCCGTGGGTTAGTTGTCTAGAAACTAAAGAAGATGCACTCTTCTTTGCTTCCAGAGTGGCTTGTCATACCCAAATCCAACCCTAGACCCTATCATTTCTATCCTAGCCCAAACCCAATATTCTTTTTATTGGGAATATTCCTTTTCTATTAAAGGAATTATCCTTTTTGCCCTAGGTTGTGAAGCAACCTATATTTCCATCACTGCAAAAATTCCCAAATAACTCTCATAAATTGTTTGGGTCATATCTTCCTCAAATAAGGCAAAATATTTCGTTTGCCATGTTTATCATCATGCTCAAATAATTCATTTCCTATTCTGCCCTAAATGGCACAGTGTGAAGCAAGTGCCATTTTCCTTTTACCAATTGACCTCAAACTCCTTGGATATCTCTTCCTGTCCATATCATTGCCACATGCCAAAATGCAAACTCATTTGCCTAGTAGTCATTTAATTATGATTTTCCAAAGCTTGTGTCCAGAAAGAAAATTTGTGAAGGAGGTACAAGCTAGGCATATCCAAATGTGTCGTAATTTTGCATGGTCCTTCATATCATCATATCATAGCCCTCCACCAAAGTTGAGCTCATGTCATGCCTCCATGTGAGCACAGCTTCAAATATTTGATTCTATCCAAAATTTTAGTTTGTGAAGCGAGTATATTTTATCTTGCTCCATTATGGCTGCAAATTTTTCTAGGCCTTCTACCATCCATATAATCTATCTCCACCCAATTTGGGCATATTTCATGTAGCCATTTTCCCTCTAGAATTTTTGCAAGTTTCTGGTCAGTGGGGATGAGGAAGTACCATTTTGGTTTATCCAAATGGTATGAAACCTTTTTCAGCATCTTCATATGATCAAATAATTATGCCTTGCCCAGGTTGAGCTTAAGTTGATCCAGCATGTGAGTGCATCATCCAAATCCCCATTTCTGGCCATTATGGCACTTTCTACAGCAAACCTCTTCTAGACTCCTTCATTTGGACTGATACTTGGTCATCACGGTGTTCTTAGTGTTTGATCAAGCCATGCCAAAGCTCAGCCCCTGAATCCTTTTGTGTTTGTCTCCCCACAGCACAAACACCTTGTTGTTCATGTCTCCTGGACCCTTTTGCCAATCACTTCTTTGCCCCTACACTGACTTGTTGCTTTGCTTAGACTCAGGGCACTAAGGTAAATGCATTAGACATGGATGGTTCGGCCAGAACACGCCGTATGCACCAGCTCACACGGTGACCATCGCCCTGGCATGCATTAAACGCGCTCTGTCAAGACCTCGGCGCTATGCTCATCCTTTCCTTCGTCGTCTCGACTCCCAGCCATGTCCAGTAGCTTCCTCATGATCGACTGCATCGCCCTGAGCCCTTGCCCCCTCCATCGAAGCTTGGCCGGACCTCCCGTGGCGGCAAATGGCTCGGCCATCCCCTCCCCGCCTATAAAGTGCCAGCCCCGAGCCCTCCCGAGCATCCCAGCCGCCTCACCCACCTCCCAGAAGCCTCCCCAGCCTCTCAAACGAGCTCCTAGAGCTCTCTGTCCCTCCCATGGCCGCCGTGCCTGTCACCGGGCTCCTCCTAAATTCGCGGCATGTGAAGCTCCTCCCCTCTTCCTTTCCAACCTAGAGCTCCTCCTCGACCCCCGCAAGATTGTTTCGACCCTCAGCCCCTCTGTTCCACCACCGCATCACCGGAGCCATCATCCACCGGAGTCACCGACCGCCGCGGCAAGGTCCTGCTCATTTCCGTCGTCTCCGGCGCCCGTGACTCAGCCCATCCGCTGTGCCTCGATCCCTTGAGCACGCTGGTGCGCCGAGCGCTGCGAGAGGCGGCCTGTGCCACCGGCAAAGCTCGTTGGGGCCGGCGCTGCCCCTCTGCCCGCGCGCGATCGCTGGAGAAGGAAGAAAGAAGAAGGCCAGGCGGGCCCCACCCGCGCGGACCCCACCTGTCGGTGGCACGGTGAGTTGACCCCGTCGGCACTGACCTGGCAAGTTGAAGCGTACTACTAAAAGTACGTCTTCCCGTGGGGCAAGCGTATTTCACCTCTGGTTTAGACAGAAACACGTTTTCTATATACTGAAAGCATATTCTCTGTCTACTGCGTCTGAAAGTGCACTTCTCTGTACTGAAGGCGTATTCCTATAAAATGCGCTTTCTATTTTTCCAGCCAGGGCCCTGTTCGTGGAGATATTTTTATAGATTGGTCCCTGAACTTCGTCGGGCTATAACTTCTTGCTCGAGACTCCGATTAAGGTGAAACCAATGCCCACGTCTTTGTCTCGTCGAGCCTGCTCTATTTACATCATTTTCCCTATGGTTTGACATACTAGAAATGACCATTTTGCCCTTGCCCTAATCAGCCCCCTTCGAGAGAGAACCCTTTCCAGCGATTCTTTCCACGGCTTCACTGCACTTCTCCCCAGTGTTTTCTTCATCCCCAGGCAAGCCACAACACCCACTTGCATGATGGTCATGCAGTAGCCATGGTTTTCAACTCGAACATTTAATAACTGTTTGTGTGTTTACCTGCTACTGTTATCATTGTTTCGGTACTGATATGGTTTCATGTTCTTCACGTTATGTTTTGATGCATCTGGTTATTATTTGTCTTGCGAGTATTACTTTCATGCTTGGTAGAAGTGCATGTTAATGTCGGTGATGATCTTCGGTGCATGACTTTCGTCTTTTCCGAGTGCCATTGCTATGCATGTTCCTTTGCATCCAGTTAGTTAAATGCTTGCATTGTAGTATTACCGTTATTTCATTGCATGGTATTTACTTCTGATGCTAGTAGTTAGGATGTGCTTATGGTAAAGTTATGCTTGTGGTAATCATGCTCGTCAGTATGCCATGCCCATCTCGATAAATGATTCACTGTTATTATGCTTCATGCTTATGTTGCATCCATGTTTTTGTTGGTATCATGCATTATTGTTGCATCATTTTATTTTCATATGACTCAACTTATTGCATTCAATTTTAACCGGACTTAATTGAACTTGAACAACTGTTGGCTGAGTCATGGTGCCGCTGAGTGATGGTGCCTCTGAATCGAGCTGACGAGTGCAACCACATTTACCTTATGGCAGATCTTGATTCGGTCCTTTCTCGTGTCTCTCGCCGGTGCCTCCAACGAGGGAAGGTTATGCACGGGCGCTACCCTGATTAGGTAGGACGACCTAAGCCTTGTGTGCTCGTTTGTTTTTATGGTACCTTGTCCCCGCTTGGGACCGTTTTGGCCCGACGGTGGACGAAGATGCCTTTGGTAGGCATGGGCCACCCATGACTTAGCCCTGTGAGGGAGTGAGTAGGAGTGGCCAGGAGAGTGTCATGGCAAGGGGAAGGGTTTCGTCGGAACACCATTGGTCCACCCGAATGGGAGTGCGAGGCCATGGGTTCTATGATGTGGGTAAAGTGTGCTAACCTATGCGGAGTGTGTGTTAAATCTATCGATAGTTGTGCCCGCAGATAAGGTCCTAGTTCGTAGTAGGTCACACTATGGGTCAACGATAATAATAATGATGTGCTTAATAACAACCCCGGTTCGATGATGAAAGAAGTTGGTTGATATTTATGTGATCATGAGAGGATCATTGTGGTATCGAGGATACCGAGTTGTTGGATATTTGTGGTGTTATGTGAGAATCACGGGTAAAGGTCAAGCTCCTTGTGGTCATGTAATGATTACTACGGTATTGGTTATACCAAGCTTGATTGGATCCTAAGATGATCGTGTGATGTCTGATGATGGTAAGTGATGGATGTGATGGTTACGAGGTAATCCGAGCAGAGTAAGTTTGTGCATGATAGTGTCATCATGTTGCATGTTAGTATCATCATGTTTATATGTTCATGCCATGCTTATATAGTGCTAGCGGTATTATGTTGTTCATGCCATGTTGTTCTGATGATATCATGTTAATTGCTGCTTACCCTGTAATTGCCATGCTGTTGTTTGTCTTGAATGCTTCTGGTTATTGTGTGCTTGCAAGTACATTCAATGTACTGACCTGGTGTGTCATGCCATTTTGCAGGTCATGCCAGATTTGATTGCTTGTTTGTCGTGGATTCTTTGTTTGCGAGCTAGGATAAGCGTTCCAGCCAGAGTCCCTACGGAGTGGAGTTCACCACCATCGTCGTTGTCCCGCTGCTACAAGTTATTCCGCTGCTTCGTGTTGTTCTGCTGCTTGCATAGAGCAACTTTGGCAGCCGTAGTGTCGCCTTACCGATGTAATTCCATGTTATATCGGAATCCCCTTGTATCCAATATAGATTGTAGGGATATTTCAATTAGTGCCCCTGGTTCCTTAATTGTGCTCACTTTTCCCCACGCTCCAAACTTTTGCTCACTTTTCCCCTCTTCCTTTGCTGAAACTCTCACAAATGCTCATAGCGGGCATTTGTCGTCTTGACCGTCCATTGACCATTAATTGCTGATGACTGGGGCCGAGTCTTTGTCTGACCTTTGCTTGCCGACGGGTGGGACCGCAAGGGGACACATATTGGGCAACTTGTCTGAATCTAAAACAAATCTAGATAGGTCGCCGCACCGCGCCGCCACGCTCCCTCCGTCGGTGTCGTGCCACGTCCACCGCAGTTGCTCCACCCTATGCCCCTATTCCGTTCGTCGACGACGCCGTGTCTCCACCAGATATAGCCCACCTCCCCATCTGGGATTACATAGCGATGTTGAGTGAGGACGCCCGGAAGGCAATCGACCGTGGAGAGGATTGGGTCGAATCCGCGGCAGATAATTCATGGATTAAACCTGGGTAAGCATCATTTCCTCTTGAATTGACGTTCCAAGTCGTATTGTAGGCCATATTTGACTTCCGTTTTCTTGAATCATTCAAATTTTTGCTCGATTTTACCTGGCTAACTGAAGCCTTTATTTCAACAAAATAGGATTGATCCCGCGCTGGCTTTCCGGCTGGCGATTAGAATGGAAACTAGTGTGCTGTGTGGTACTAAACCGCATTTGATTTCATCATTTTTCTATCCCAAAGTGGTAGAAACCAGCATATCTTTCAAAGATTTGCGAGCTGAGCTCCGAAACACCTATCCCTGGAGTGATGCCAATGCCGTTGAACTGAATTACTTCAACAGTGACGAGCAAAGATTTCTCCCACTAACTTGCGACGATTGTCGGTGTCAAAACCGGCGGATCTGGGGTAGGGGGTCCCGATCTGTGCATCTTAGGCTGATGGTAACAGGAAGCAAGGGACACAGATGTTTACCTAGGTTCGGGCCCTCTCGATGGAGGTAAAACCCTACTTCCTGCTTGATTAATATTGATGATATGGGTAGTACAAGAGTAGATCTACCACGAGATCGTAGAGGCTAAACCCTAAGAGCTAGTCTATGATGGTATGATTGTAATTGTGATCGGCCTTCTACGGACCAACCTCTCCGGTTTATATAGACACCGGAGAGGGCTAGGGTTTACATGGAGTCGGTTACAAGGAAGGAAATATAATATCCGGATCGCCAAGCTTGCCTTCCACGCAAAGGAGAGTCCCATCCGGACACGGGCCAAAGTCTTGAGTCTTGTATCTTCACGCTTCAATAGTACGGACGTTGTACACAGTCCGGTCGTCCAGAGACCCCCTAATCCAGGACTCCCTCAACGATCATATGCCGTTGCTTTTTGCTGGGATTGCTGGCTGCCGATTCGGTAAACTCCAAATCGATGTGCTTCAGCCACGCGCAGAATGGGCGAAGGGAAAGGGATTCCAGACATCATCTGTCTCTGCTAATAGCCAGCACCCCGGCACTCCTTGTAAGTCGACACCAAGTAAAGCAAGTGGTTCATGGAGCCACAACATGCCTGCTGCCAATTCTGGTTCCGATTCAGCTGCTGCTTCTCGTGTACCTTCTGCAGTTGGTGTAGAAGAAGATGCAGAACCTGACGAGGCAGTGCCTACAAATGATGATGAAGACGAGATGATGTTCCCTGAACTAGTCGATGTAGACAGTCAGCAAGCAGTGGATGATGAATATACGGAGGAGCCCATCAGCCAAGCTAGGTTTGATGACACTGACGATGAAGAGAAGGTTGAGAACATGGACAGCTTAATCAAGGATGATATGATGGTGATGACATGCCAACAATTGAGTGGAATAGGGAAAAACCTGAGCTTAGTGTAGATACCATTTTCCAATCAATGGTGGACTGTCGGAATGCAGTGACAACATGGTGCATTATATTTGAAAACACCTATAAGATTAAAAGGAGTGAGCTAGCAAGGTTCACAGTTTTTTGTCCATATCCTAGGTGTAGGTGGAAGTTGCATGCATCTCGTATGATAAAGATCAAATATATTCAGGTAATCCAAGTTTAGTTAGTAATTTAGTTTCAGATCATTGAGTAAGGTTTCTTAACTGTTTTTTACCCTTTTATTTTTTCAGATAAAGAAAAACCCACACAAGCACAGCTTTCCACCTAGAGGGGGAGGGGCGAAGGCCAAAACCAAGCTAGCAAAAACTAGGTAGGTGGCAGATGCTATATTTGATTGGCTGAGAGAAGAACCTGGACTTGGTCCAACATCACTCCATGTGAATCTTTTTGAGAAGTACAAGATAGAAATTCCTTACATGAGAATTTTCAATGCTAGGGAAAAAACTCTTGACAGAATTAATGGTCAATGGAATGACAGTTTTCAGCTGCTTTACACTTTCAAAGCTGAAGTGGAGATGGCAAGTCCAGGGAGTGTTGTAGATATTGACAAGCATACAGTTCCATTCAAAATAAAAGGGAAGTCATTTGAGAAGGAGTGCTTCAGAAGGGCTTTTGTTTGTTTCAAGGCTTGCTGGCAGGGGTTTCTAGATGGTTGCAGGCCCTATTTGGCTGTAGATGCTACACATTTGACTGGAAGATGGAGAGGACAGCTAGTAGCAGCTTCTGCAGTTGATGGACACAACTGGCTATTCCCAGTTGCATTTGGTGTGGTGGAGGCAGAGTCTGAGGAAAGTTGGGTCTGGTTTCTGCAGCAGTTGTGCAACATTATAGGCACACCCCCAGGTTTAGCTATACACACAGATGCTTGCAAGGGTTTAGAGAGTGCGGTAGAAATTGTATTCCCTAGAGTGGAGCATAGGGAATGTATGCGACACCTAGCGCATAATTTCAAAAAGAAGTTCAAAGGTAAAGTTTATGATGAGAACTTATGGCCAGCATCATACACATGCAGCAAAAGGAAGCATGAACACCATTTGAGAGTGTTGTATGCTCAAAATCCTCTTGTGAAGGAGTAAATGGATGCACATCATGGCAAGGTGTGGTCAAGAAGCAAATTCAACGAAATCTGCAAAGTAGATTATGTGACCAGTAACCTTGCAGAATGCTTCAATTCAAAGTTCAAGTCAGTGAAAGGGCTCTTATTGTGGCAAGCATTTGACAAGATGAGGCAGATGATCATGATAAAGATGGCTCTTCGCAAAAGAATTGCAAAAACACAATATGGTGGTCATCAAATGCTCCCATCACTGATTAAGGCATTGCACTTGAAGGCAAGAGGACTGAAGATGAAATGTATTCGATCTGGTACATATGAGGGAGAGGTTACCTATACTGACACTAAAAATAGGGTATGGAGGTATCCTGTGAACCTAAGTACTAGAGAATGTACTTGTAGGCAATGGTAGATCCGTGGGAAGCCATGCATACATGCCCTACATCTGATGACCGTTATCGGGGGTGAAGATGGTGAAGTTGGTCAATATTGCTTTGAGTATTTCTCTGTTGCCAAATTTATGGCTGCTTATGCTGACAATGTGCCTGCACTCTTGGGGAAAGATCAATGGAACATAGTAGATCCAGGGTTCAAACTCCATGCTCCTGTCATTACTAGACCACCAGGAAGACCAAGGAACCAGAGGATTAGAGCAGGTGAGGAGGGTCGTCTACCAAAGAAGCGTGCTTGCAAAAAAATGTGGAATTCTGGGGCATATTGTTAGGCTTTGTACCAATGCAGTGGATGCATCATTTGTAGAGGAGGAAAGATGGACAACAGCCAATGCAGAGGAGAATGCAGCAGCAATGGAGGCTGAAGATGCAGAGGAGAATGCAGCAGCAATGGAGACTGAAGATGCAGTGGAGAATGCAGTAGCAAATGAAGCAGTGGAGAATGCAGCAGCAAATGAAGCATCTTGGTATGTGTTTGCATTTGTAGAATGCACCTACCCTTTTGTTTTCATTTGTATTCTTTTTTTCCTATGGCTTATAATTTTATTTACCAGCTCTAGGGCGAAAAGGCCAAGAGATGAAGAAGCCGAACATTTTGAAACCATGGACTTTGATGGTTTTGAAGCTATAAGAGAGGAAGAGGAGGGGGTAATTTTTCCAATTGTTCCTTTAAAGATTACTAAACCCATAGATGACCGTCATATGGTCATCAAGTGCCCGGCGATTGGAACAACTCCATCAGCACCTCCATGGCGAAAACCCCAAGTAAAGATCAAAAGGAACAAGAGTCTGAAAGAAAAGAGCATCTCAACTAGGGAAACCAGGAGCAAGACGGTGATGCCAGCTACAAACACAAGGAGCAAGTCGAAAATTTGGATTAAGTTGTTGGGAAATGTTTGTGTTGTCAATTTGAGGGCGAGTCGATTGCTTAAAACTTGGTAGATTTGTATTAAGATATTGGCATCTTAAAACTTGGTAGATTTGAGCTACTGTGAGAACTTATCAGTTGTAATAATGTTGCTTCTACTTTGGTTTCTTATTTGAGTCAGAATTCAAATTTCCATCAAAAATTGAATTTAAATCAATATTTGAATTTGGGCCAAAAGTTGGATTCGAGCCAAAGTTGAAGTTGAACATTGGAGGTTCATTGCTCTGTGCGGTGTATTTGATCGAGCATTTGAAGTCCAATATTCATAGGTGAACAGTCCGAATGAGATATGTGCTAGAAATGAGCTTGAAAGCTAGGGTAAACAACCCTATTTGTAATCAAGTTTTTTTGACCATGTCTAAATGAGGCATAAATATTTTTATTAACACATGTTCCATATATATAGGGTAAAAACAAAGTCTCACTATTTATTGATTAATATTCATATTACTACATTTTTTTTGAAAAAATATGCTTTTAATTCAAAACCGTCAAATAACAAGTTTTACATATAAAAATGAAAAGGTAAGTTCAGATCCTCCTTATTCACTCCAAAATAAAGCTATGGAGATTTTTCTGATTTTTTTTGAATTATTTTGATTTTTTTCAAACCCTAAACCCTCTCTCCCTATTCTACGAACTCTGAAAATGATCTATACCAAGTTTATATTTTTTCTCATAACCTTGTCACATATGACGGCTATGTGCGCAAGAATTACAACATTTTGATTTTTTTTTGAATTTTTTAAAAACATTTGAACTTGATTTCGACAGATCACTTCAAAAAATGATTTTTCAAAAAAACGCCCCTATACCAAGTTTATTTTTATATGGTAACTAGGTCTTATAAATGGACGAACTACGTTATTTTATATTTTTGCAATTTTTTCTAATTTAGTTATGGCCATTTGAAATCTGTTCAAACCCTAATAACCCCATTGACTGGCTCATAACCACACAGAAATGCTCCAAACCCTAGCGTCGAACGTCCGCCGTCGGATCCTACCAAGCGCCAAACACCACCCGTCAGATGTGGGGGCAGGCATCCGCGATCCGCGTGATGCTTGTTTTGCATCCTGATTGGCTACTGCACTGTCCTTCTCTGGTTTTTATGATCTGGCCCACTTTACATATGAAATTGTATTTTTCACACATGACCACCACATGTCAGTGTTATGAGTTGGTTCAACTATTCAAACTGCAAAATACAATGTGGAAAATCGTCAATATAGCTTCCCCTTCTCTTCTTCTCCATCTGACAGACAAAGGCATCGAGCAGATGTCGAGCAGTTCCTCTGTTTCTTTCCCCATCTTCTCGTTCTTCTTCCTCTTGAGCAATTCCTCTGTTTCTTCCTCTCCGGCGATATGTCGACCTCCTTGTTAGCCCCCCGTTCCATGTGGTTGGTGTATGGTCTAGTGCCGATGACTCGATGCACTGACTGCCCACGGACTGCGCCACTGAAGCGGTTGACTTCGAAGGAGGAGAAGAATGGGAACTTTGGGCGCGACTTCGTCAAATGTGAGAGCAAGCCGGAGGGGTAGGTTAGATCTGAGTTTTCCTCGCATCCTTTATCTCTAAATTCTCAAAGAAATCTGTCAGATTTGGGATTTAGGTTACATGATTTCCTTGTCAGATCGTGAAGAAATGCCACCATTTCGAGTGGATGGATGATTACATCCAGAGGCTTCAAGGGTTGGGCTTGCTGGATTCGAGGGGGAATGCAATCCGCAAGTTCAATCTGCCCCATGATAGTGCCGCTCCGGCAGTAGTAGCGCGTCTGGAATACCCGACGGTGGTAGATGTGGAACTGAAGACGGAATTGAAGAAGATGAACAAGAACTTCAAGCAGCTGATTGAGTTAAAGAAGCAATCCAATCTGATAGCTTTAGGAATACTTGCTCTAGGAATTTTTTACTTGATGGCCATCTCTCATTAGAGATGTTTGTCTACTGTTGTTGCCACTGTTTAGCAATCCTAGTCTGTTTATCTCAAATGCACTCTGTTTAGTGCAACTGTCGATCTCTGAATGTATGCAGTTTACTGTTATGTTTCGACACTTTCAGTTTCGGCAGAAGACAACTACCAATTCAGTGATAGGATTATTTTGTTAGCTAATAACCTCGAGTGTTGGATCATACCCTAGCTCAGCAGATGACAGTAAGGAGTACTTGAGCAGCATGAGGGATATACATCAAGTTCATCTCTTCTCTCTAGCACTTGCCAAACTTTTTTCCTCAAGTTCGTCAGTTCTGTTAGAAAAAAACCTAGTTCACGGGCCCAAAGAGAATCTAGCTGCAATAGGCCCACAAAGGATAAATGAGGCCCGGAAACAAGCGATGTTTGTTCTTTCGTTTAGGAACGATTGCTTTGTTCTTTCTTGTTTCTGATTGATTTTTTCATTAATTTGATTTCCCAATCTATTCTATTTCATTGAAGAATTTCTTTGGCTTTCCTTTATGGGTCCCTTCATTTTTTTTGATTTGATTTCTCTTCACCGTATGTGCTTTTGTTTTGCTTGCTCACAACCTGGCTTAGTTTGGCGGTGAAGTAATTTTAGAATCAAAGTATTTGCAAACCGCAATATTATTATGCCTAGCGAACCAATACTTCAGTATTGGAAAAAGAAGTCCAACCCTCTTTTTTATATACTTCAAAAGTAGTGCAGTTTTCTAGATTTTAAATTATATAAAACTACACTTTTGACTAATGCCAAACATCTCATAGTATTTGATACTTCAATATTTCTAGAAAACAAAGTATTCTTGGAATACCTAAAAAATACAGAGCTCCCAAACCAAAGTCGTGTACAATATGTTCTTATTTTTAGAAGGCATCTATAAACACATCATTTTTAGTTAGTTTGGTTAATTTTGCCCACGTCAATTAGCTGTGTCTAAACTTGGGACAAACAAAATACAAACCTAACAAAGCATTAATATAACACACGTAACTTAACTTAGATAGGGTTGCTAGGGTAACACAAGTTCTTAGATATAACACGACACCGATAGATAATTAACCTTACATATATAGGGTAGCTAGCTAGGGCAACACACACACCAAACTCACACTACATGGTAGATAGGGTAGCTAGGGCAACACCGCCATGTCTTCACCGCCGTCTTCACCTTAACTGCCGGCTTCACCGTCTTCTTCGCCGCCGGCTTCAGTACTGCTCCTCCTCAAGGCCGTTCTCGCCGAGGTAGTACGGGAGGCTGTGCATGCGGTTGCAAGCGGGGAAGATGCTCTCAAAGTCGGTGAAGATGTTATAGGTGGTGAATGCAATGAACTCGCACCCACATCAATACACCTTGCCGAGCAAGTAGTAGGCATCGAACCTGTTGGTGAAGTGGGCGACGAGCCCTACCACTGGAGCGTTAGCGTGGGGACGCTGCTCCACGAGGTTGAACATGGCCGGCGAGCCTGCTGGGAGGTGGTTGAAGCCCGCACGGAGGAACCCCCGTGCAAGCTTAGTGCTATCCCTCCAGCGTGAGAACGCCCACACGCAGAGCGATGCCTCGACGATGACGTTGGCGGGGTACCACTGTTCCGGCACGGTGGGCGGCTCGCAGAATGTCGGCCCGTCGTACTGCATCTTGCTCGCTTCGCTGAGTGTTTGCTTTGGCTTTTGGGGGAAGAAGAGAAGGGGGAGGCGCATATGGATCTGTAGTAGAAGAGGCAATGAAGGGCAGTTTAAATAGCCCGGGGAGACAAAGATGGTACACGCGGAAACGGCGTAGATCATGACTTAGTGCGTGTGTGAACCGATGCGATCATCAATGTGTGAACGTGAATCGATGCGTGCGTGCTCTGCGTGCATGTCTGCCTACCTCCCCCTTCTGCGTGCTTTACGTGAATCGATGCCACAACTGAATCGAGCGGCAACCGTGCGGCATGAACCGATGCCTGGACATATGGACGCGAGCATGCAGCCTTCCCCTTTTGCCACCGGCCCATAGGCCTGCGATGCATGAAACAACGCTGCAGAGCGACTAAATCCACCAGCAACCGTGTGGCACGGATCGATGCGTGCGTGTCGGTGTGCATGCATGCGATTAGGTCTAGGTCACTAGATGCGTGCGTGGCAGCGTTCGCATGCATACCAGGCCGCATCGATGCCAAAACCGGGCATGCATAGCAGGCTGCATCCATCGATAGCAGGATTTTTTAATTTATTACCAACAAACTAACGGGCCCGTCCTATGAACACAAACACGGCCCAACCAGCGAAGCCACAGCCATAGTCAACAGAGTCCAACGTGGCCCCACAAGTCAGAGTTAACGGCCAAGACGGCAAACGTCTGCTATGAATATTTGTGAGAGTTTCAGCTAAGGATGTGGGGAAAAGTGAGCAAAAGTTTGGAGTGTGGGGAAAACTAAGCACAACTAAGGAATTGGGGGCACAGATGGAATAATCCCTAAATTGTAATAAAGAGCTGATTTGTTCTATGATAAGCAGTGCCGTATTCCAGAAGACTTGTCCTTGATCTCTGGGCTGGAATACGGGTGTGTTCCGGTTTCTCTGAGCCGGGGTAACACAGGCTTGGTATCAGAGCAGATCTGGCTGTACGACGCCCTAGCTTGCGTGAACGTTAGAATGCGGTACAATAGACCCCAGTTGATTTGTTGCACTTGACTGCTGCATTGATTTGTTGCATAGCATGCATATAGTCTCATTATCTTGTCACTAACGGTTTATCTTGTAAGTGTAGGTGGCATCGGTTTTGATCCACTATCTGCACCCTCTTTCTTAGCATGCCTGCTTTTCGGTGTTCAGCGTCATCTCTGTCCTAGTGGAGTGATGCCCTGGTGTCGCATGTTCCAGACACCATTTGCAGGACTTATGTTCAGGTATCGCGTCGATATCTTTCCGCCACCCACCCATATCATTTTGGTGATAGACTTGTTTCTATCCTGAATCGTGCTATCCATCTCGTTCCTTTGGCAACCCTTACTGATCTTTGTTGTCAGAAAAGGGCAATGCCATCAATCCTTGCTTTTCCTCCCCTATCTTGCCATGTCATTCCATTCTTTGGACATGTACGGTTTGCTCCGTACGCTTGATGATGTGGTTGTGACCTTTGTGTCTCACTCCATGATCACCAAGTCTGTCCTCGCCTCCATATCCATCCATATGTAGTCAGAATTAAGCCAGTCTCTGGTGTAGCCTTGGTTACACCAACCCTTTCGACACATGGATTTCACTTTCGTGCACACCGTCACAGCATATTAGACCGTAATACCGGAGTTTCCGCGAGATTTGTGTGCTTAGGTGTGCATGCATATTATTGTGTGAGTAGCAGTTATAGGTGATGATTACTTGAGATTGGTAATATTATTTGTGTGCTTTTGTTTTCGTCGTTTCTTTTGTTTCTTTCTTTGGGCCTTCAGTGTTACAACTTTTCCCCCTATTAAAGTTGCTCGTCAACCGACACCAGACCCGAAGAGTCAGCAAGGAATGCATATATTTGGATGATCAGCTAAACAGAATGGAATTATCAGCAGACTGCAGTGAAATTGGAAAATCTTGGGTGAATGCAAAAGAAATCCTGGATGGACTATCAGTATCAAGTTTGCATCAGTATGGAATTCTCAGCCGACTTCATTGAGATCTGGGGATATCTGACGGATAACCAGGTTTGCCTCAGTGTGCACTCTTCATGACAATGATGATCAAATCAACAATGAGATGAATTGTGTGCCAGATCGACAGTATATTATCAGTCAAAGGTATGGTTCAGATACAAGGTTTGATTCTTCGTTGAGGATGATTCTGAAACATGATATGCCTAGAAGAAAGCAAGGATGTGCCATATACTCATAAAGGGGGATAGTCAAGCATAAGTCATCCAATTTTCCTTAGTACGACATTGGTACAAGATCGTACACAGTGAATTGACAGTATATGACAATGCATCTCAAGAATCAGGTCCGCAACAGTTTGGTCAGAAGCAAGAATCAGTCAGAAAGCAAGTCTGCCTCAGGAATCAGATGCGGTCAGCATACCACTAAGGTATTACAAGTCACTCGAACGAGGATCTAGAAGTCAAGTGAGGATTGTTAAAATAAGGAAGCCAGTTATACACCGCAGTGTGACAAAGGATTATGAAGATTGACGACAACAATGAGCTCAGTACAAGTACCTGTGAACCTGGAAGATGATCCTTATGAGCCCATGTCTTCTTTTCTCCAGTGACGGCACCACGCCTGTGATCTGAGCTATTTTCAGCTATCCGGGGTGGATGCCGATTTTTATTTCTCTATTCAACAATTCTCACAAGTTCTGAGCTGCTTTTTGGTCGTCTCGTATAGCTGTTGAGTTTCTTTTCGTGACAGTAGCCCTATAGCTGCTATTTTGCTATTTTAGGGAGCTGTCACTTTATTCTTATCAACCCGGTCTCATGTTCTGAGCTGCTTTTCAGCCGTCCTGAGCCGTGGTTGAGTTATTACAGTAATTTCCTAGATCTAAGTTGTAAAGACCGTTCTGGTGGCTACTGATTTATTTGTCGATTTCTTGCAAGGGTTCATATGATTATTTTTCTACGGTCAAATCTTGAGAGGTGTTGAACCTGCCATTTAACAGGTTACCATGTCAAAAGATGCGGGTAAGAGTACGGCTGTCAAAATATTGCACCCGACAGAAACTATGGTCACACGAAGAAGCAATATGACCCTGCTCTTTAAGCCAAGGATCCATATAAGAAAATAGTAATGAAGGAGCAAGACTGATACTGGTTGCAAGAACCGCAGGGTGCAGATACCCCGGACAGTCTAAGTTAGTATTGATCCACATGGATATGCCTACAGCATGAGTAATCGGTGTGAGGAATAACATTCTAGAAGCATATGCCCTCAATTATGAGAATCACCAAAGGTTAACTTGGCATGGATAAAATTTCGTATGTCAGAACCACAGTCAGTCAAGTCTGCGGATAATATCATAAAAGTTCATACCCATTTATACTGGCCAAGACAAATATTTGGAATGGATCTGATACCCAAGACAGTGGATCCAGTTATGATGATTCAGAAACTTCTGCGATGAGTCAGAATCTATCAAAAACAGTTATTCCTCAACTCACAGTTTGGACCCTGAAGTGGGAAACCCAATGCAAGGAGTCAGAGCTTGGGTGTTCATAAGGAAAATCTAATCACAAATTCATGGAAGATTGTCAGTGCTGGATCAATCAGAAATCACCCTCGAGTTTGTGAGACAGGCTATATATCTCAGTCAGGATAATCTATCACGGTCAGCTAAGTCAGCAGATATGAAAAGAATTGGAGCCAGTATAAGCATGAACAAGCAAGGTAAGATCTGTCAGAATATGGATAGAGTGAAGCAAAACCACCCCAGAGACAGTCAAGCAGTCAAATAAAAGTCAGTGGGAACAATCAATAAAGGAAAAAGGATACCCGAGTTGGAAACAGTTTCCTTAAGGTTAGATATATTCATACTTGTTCCCCGAGCAACCAAATCTTGAGGACAAGATTTCTTTAAGGGGGTAAGAGTTGTAACAGCCTGGTTTTTGGCCCTTTCTTTTTCTTTTATTTTTCTGAGGTTTTTGCCTGAGTTTTCTTTTTTCCGTGGCTTAGTGGTCTGGAAACTAGAGAACATGAACTCTTGTTTGCTTCCAGAGTGGCTTGCCATACCCAAATCCAACCCTAGACCCTATCATTTCTATGCTAGCCCAAACCCCAATATTCTATTTATTGGGAATATTCCTTTTCTATTAAATGAATTATCCTTTTTGCCCTAGGTTGTGAAGAAACCTATATTTCCATCACTCCACAAATTCCCAAATAATTCTCATAAATTCTTTGGGTCATATCTTCCTCAAATATGGCAAAATATTTCATTTGCCATGTTTATCATCATGCTCAAATAATTCATTTCCTATTCTACCCTAAATGAGACATTGTGAAGCAAGTGCCATTTTCCTTTACCCAATTGACCTCAAACACCTTGGACATCTTTCCTGTCTATATCATTGCCACATGCCAAAATGCAACCTCATTTGGCTAGTAGTCATTTAATTATGATGTTCCAAAGTTTCTGTCCAGAAAGAAACTTTGTGAAGGAGGTACAAGCTAGGAATATCAAAATGAGTTGTAATTTTGCATGGTCCTTCCTATCATCATGTCATAGCCCTCCACCAAAGTTGAACTCATGTCATGCCTCCATGTGAGCACAGCTTCAAATCTTTGATTCTATCCAAAATTTCAGTTTGTGAAGCAAGTATATTTTATCTTGCTCCATTATGGCTGCAAATTTTTCTAAGCCTTCTCCCATCCATATAACCTATCTCCACCCAATTTGGGCATATTTCATCCAGCCATTGTCCTCTAGAATTTTTGCAAGTTTCTGGTCAGTGGGGATGTTTGTGAAGGAAGTACCATTTTGGTTTATCCAAATGGTATGAAACCTTTTTCAGCATCTTCATATGATCAAATAACGGTGCCTTGCCCAAGTTGAGATTAATTTGATCCTCCATGTGAGTGCATCATCCAAATCCCCATTTCTGGCCATTATGGCACTTTCTATAGCAACCCTCTTCTAGACTCCTCCATTTGGGCTAATACTTGGTCATCACGGTGTTCTCACTACTAGGGAAAACCTTATACACAGAACTTTAGCAGTAGCGCGGGTCAAAAAAGCACGCTGGTGCTAAGTAGCAGTAGCGCGCTTGTATAAATGGTGCTACAGATAAAGTTCTAGCAGTAGGCGCCTGATTTTAAACGCGCTACTACTAAAATTCCCACGGCTTAGCCGATAGGCTACACATAGTAGTAGCAATCTATACCGAACCGCTCTACCGCTACTTGCTTTGTAGCAGCGCATTTACGTTGAAAGGCGCTACTGCTAAATGATATAAAATTAATGGAAAGAAAATAGAAAATTAAATGAAAATGAAAGAAATAGAAGAAGGTGAAAGGAAAAAAAATAAATTGTAAAGAAAAATAAATGAAAAAGGGAAAAAAGAGAGAAAGGAGTAGCAGCATCGCGTATTGCGGAATGCGTTGTAGCTAACTTAGCAGTAGCGTGTTTTCTGGAACGCGCTACAGCTACTTTTGACTTAACCACGGGGTTCGTCCTTCCCCACGACCACTTCCCCCAAATCCAACTCCTCTGCTCTCGTCGCCGTCGTCGCTCATCGGCCGCCCCGCGCTCTCCGCACACCCTCGACGCCGCTCCCGACCTTGACGCCGCCCGGACACCGCCCCCGAGCCCGACCTCGACGCCGCCCTCCGCTACGCGCCCGAGCCCCGACCCCGACCTCGATGCCGCCTGCCCCTCCCTCGCCGCATGCACCCGAGGTGAGCATGCCTGCTCCTCCCTCTCCCCTATCTCTGCCTAGGGTTCTTCATATTTTAGTTGCATCAAATTAGTTAGGGTTCATGTAAGGGTGGAAACGAATCAGATGCGGATGTTATCGGATGCGGATGCGGCTCAAGTTAGTTAGGGTTCATGTAAGGGTGGAAACGAATCAAATTTCTAAGATTAATCATAAAACGAGTAAAATTTGACCACATATTTCACTTTTAAGTTGGATAATTGGAATATCCGCTACCACTTTCCACCCCTAGGTTCATCAAATTAGATGGTAACTAGGGTAGTAGTTCCTAGGTACTAATTAGTTAGTACGAACTAGGTACTAATTAGGTACTAGTTTATTTTTATTTATAGTAAGTTTATTTTTAGTAAGAACTAATTAAATTAATAGAACTAGTTGAAGATGTCACATTTGTTGTTATTTTTTAGTTAAAGCAATTTTTCCCGCATCGACGTCGATGATGCCTATCCCGCATCCTCGTCGTCGACTCGGTGGAGGACGTCTGCTTGACCAGATGGGCCATGTCCAGGACTGGGCTCCGCCGGGCTGGTACTGGGAGGCGCTACCTACTGGGGGGTGCAGCTTGGTGAGGAGTCAGCCCGTCATTGACCCGAACCTTCTTTGGTGGCGGTCGCGTGGGCTAGTGACGGTCGAGAGGCTTTAGGACCCCGCAGAGGTGGTACGTCACCGTGTCAGCGAGGAGGACGCGCACGTCCGTCGCTACTTGTTTGCACTGGAGCACAGGTTCTCCAATACCTGGCAGGTTCTTCAGGGATCTCACTAGAGCTATGATCCTATGATGGTTCCTTCTCTTTGGGTGTCCACCGCTCACGCCGATACCCGTCGTTCTCTAGGGTTTTAGTTGTATTAGTGATGTTATATGTATGATACTATTCGAGATATATTAGTGATAATATTCAATGATGTACGAACGCAAGAGATGATTTACTTTTGCTTATTGAATGCATGCTAATTTGAATGCTTATTTATTTTATGATTTGGTTTTGCTTATTGAATGCTCATGTCAATATGAGTCCTATGAGATATTTTGAAATGTATATCTTGTGTTTCTCAAATAGGATATGTCCTTGCCCAAGTGGCTGGTCATGTTTGCAGGTTACACCTCCGAGTGGCCTATGTTTTGCCGGAGTGTAGATTCATTTCCATTCCGGCAAATTTCAGGCGCTCGATATGTCCTATTTTAGCAAAGGTCATGCCGGATTTTTCCGTGAAGTTTTGCATGACTTGTGCCAGAATATGTACGAAATATCGAGTGCCTCAGATTTGTGTGTTGAGTATCCTGGTAGTTGTCTTCGATCGAATTTCAATTAATGTTTCAACTATGAACATAGGAAATGTCTAATGACGAAAAGGTTTTAGGTATTTGCAAATACTGCGAAGATGAGCGCGGCTTGTGCAACAGAATCTTCCTAGATGATGATAGGCGCTTCAGCATCAAGCTGGACGAGAACTTCGAAGTGGATACAAAGTCACAACGACAAGTCTTTTTTCGTAATTAAGCATGACATCTGCTTCATTTGCTTCAACTTATAATTTATTTATTTTTTATTATTCTACTAGCGTATCCCTTGCCATGCAAGAGTTTTTGTCTTGGATAAGATAGGTTTCAGTCCTATGAAAACTACTATGGTGGTAAAGAGAGTTTACTTGAAGACCGAGCATGGTTGTATTTTCCACGCAAAATTATACAACACAGACACCTACACCTATTTTGAATGCAAAACTTGGCAAGCACTATGCAAGACTTATGCATTTGAGCCCGATATGGTTATCACCTTTGATATTCGTCCGGAAGATGATATTGAAGGTAATATCAAAATCTAGGTCGATGTGCAGATGCCTCCAGTTATACCATTATGTGAGTTTCTAAACCATATTTATGTCTTTGATATTGTTTATTCAAAAATAGTTGACAACTAATTTCTATTGACAGCTTATTTCCAATCAAGCAAACATGTCCAGCGCTTGGTAGACAGGACCTACTATTGTCCCGGGGCTGAACTTAACTGCGAGGAGATAAGTTATTATGTTTCATGGCTTGAGGATCTTCATACTGTCAAGACAAATTATTTTTCTGGACTTGAAAATCTTAGTACTCAAAACGTGCGACCAATAGTGTTCGTACTAAACTACGGTCACATCTATTTAGGAAAGGTGGTAATATTTTTACTATTTGTCCTCAGTGCATCTTTTGCATACATTATTTTTAAGCTAAACTTCATTGCTAAGTATGTTACTATACGATGTTCTTCAATAGGGACTCCCGATGAATGTTGTGGCTCATTGGATGGAGACTAAAGGTTGCATGAGAATGTTAGCTTACGGCCAAGATATCCTACAATGCACTTTAGTGCATACATGATTTCTAATAGCGAGGAATGCTTAATAGTGAAAGACTGGAGCAAAATTGTGAACGATCGCAGAGAAGTACTAGGGGGCAGCAATCAGAAGCGCATCCCAAGATTAGGAGACAGGTTCATCTGCATGCTCCAACTTGATGAAGAAGGAGTGCTACACATGCTTTATGTTATTTTACTTGAGCGAGAGCAGCAGGAGTGATTATTTAGCTAGCTAGAAATGAGTTTGAAGATGATGATGTGCTACACTATGACTATGATGATTACATAGCTAGTGTTGGTGGTAATGACTATGATAATTATTATTAGCTAGTGTTGGTGGTGATTAGATAGCTACCGCAGCTAGTGTTGGTAGTGATTAGCTAGCTAGAATGAGTTTGAAGATGATGATGTGCTACACTATGACTATGATGATTAAATAACTACTGTTGGTGGTAATGAGTATGATGATGATTACATAGCTTGTGCTGGCAGATTAGATTCAAGTGGAGGCAACATGTGGTGCACATCGAAAGTATTACTAGTCCAAACTTGATCAAGTTTGGATTAATAGTATACTTTTGACATGCACCACATATTGCCTCCACTTGAACCTAATCCACATTTATTTAACACACTGTTATGGACATAATGATATAAACCTCATAATTGGTATTGTACCAAAATTTGTATAACGGCGTATAAATACACTCAAAATAAAAAAAATGACAAAACAATACTAGTACCGATGGACAGGAAACACGCTGCTACTAGCTAGATTAGCAGCAGCGCGTTATAGAACAAATGTTGTAGCTATGAGTCTTAGCAGTAGCGCATTTCGTACGCGCTACTGCTAAGTAATAGCTGTAGCGCCTTATTAGTAGCGCGGTTAGCCGCGCTACTAGTGGGCACTAAACCCGCACTACTACTAGGGTTTTCCCTAGTAGTGTCTTAGTGTTTGATCAAGCCATGCCAAAGCTCAGCCCCTGACTCCTTTTGTGTTTGTCTACCCGCAGCACAAACACCTTGTTGTTCATGTCTCCTAGACCCTTCTGCCAATCACTTCTTTGCCCCAAGACCGACTTGTTGCTTTGCTTAGACTCAGGGCACTAAGGTAAATGCATTAGACATGGACGGTTGGCCAGAACACGCCGTATGCACCAGGCCACGCGGTGACCACCACCCTGGCATGCATTAAACACTCTCTGTCAAGACCTCGGCACTGTGCTCGTTCGTTCCTCCGTCGTCTTGACTTCTAGCCATGTCCAGTAGCTTCCTCATGATCGACTGTGTCGCCCTGATCCCTTGCCCCCTCCGTCTTCTTCTCTGGTGAGCCATCCCCCCTCGCCGCATAGTGCGCGCCCGTGACCGCGTCGCCTTCCTCCTATGTTGGCTTCTTCCTCTCTTGTCCCCGAGCTCCCCTCGACTCCGTTATCTCTGCGGCTTGTCCGAGTCCTCCCTCGTCGCCTTCCCAAGCCCTCCCGTGATCGCTGCCGTTGCCAGAAGCTTGGTCGGACCTCCCGTGGCGGCACACGGCTCGGCCATCCCCTCCCCGCCTATAAAGTGCCAGCCCCGAGCCCTCCCGAGCATCCCAGCCGCCTCACCCACCTCCCAGAAGCCTCCCCAGCCTCTCAAACGAGCTCCTTGAGCTCTCTGTCACTCCCATGGCCGCTGTGCCCGTCGCTGGGCTCCTCCTAAATTCGCGGCGTGTGAAGCTCATCCCCTCTTCCTTTCCAACCTAGAGCTCCTCCTCGACCCCCGCAAGACCGTTCCGACCCTCAGCCCCTCCGTTCCACCACCGCATCGCCGGAGCCATCATCCACTGGAGTCACTAACCGCCGCGGTCGAGGTCCTGCTCATCTCCGTCGTCTCTGGCGCCCGTGACTCAGCCCATCCACTGCGCCTCGGTACCCTGAGCACGCTGGTGTGCCGAGCGCCGCGAGAGGCGGCCTGTGTCGCCGGCAAAGCTCGTCGGGGCCGGCGCTGCCCCTCTGCCCGCGCATCAATGCTGGAGGAGGAAGAAAGAAGAAGGCCAAGCGGGCCCCACCCGTGTGGACCCCACCTGTCGATGGCACGGGGAGTTGACCCCGTCGGCGCTGACTTGGCAAGTGGAAGCGTACTAATAAAAGTATGTCTTCCCGTGGGGTAAGGGTATTTCGCCTTTGCTTTAGACAGAAACATGTTTTCTATTTAGTGAAAGCGTGTTTCCTATCTACTGCGTCTGAAAGTGCGCTTCTCTTTACTGAAGGCGTATTCCTCCAAAATGAGCTTTCTGTTTTACCAGCCAAGGGCCTGTCTGTGGAGTTACTTTGGGGGTTGCCCTTGCCCTAATTAGCCCCCTCCGAGAGAGAACCCTTTCCGGGGATTCTTTTTGCGGTTTCACCGCACTTCTCCCCGGTGTTTTCTTCATCCCCAGACAAGCCACAACACCCACCTGCATGATGGTCATGCAGTAGCCATGGTTTTCAACTTGAACAATTAATAACTGTCTGTGTGTTTACCTGCTACTGTTATCGTTGTTTCGGTACTGCTTATCATGTTCACCTTCGTGTTATGTTTCGATCTAGTTATTATTTGTATTGCTAGTATTACTTTCATGCTTGCTAGAAGTGCATGTTGATGTTGGTGATGGTCTTCGGTGCATGACTATCGTCTGTTACGAGTGTCGTTGCTATTCATATTCCTTTGCATCCAGTTAGTTAAATGCTTGCATGGTAGTATTATCGTTATTTCATTGCATGGTATTTACTTCTGATGCTAGTAGTCAGCATGTGCTTATGGTAGAGTTATGCTTGTGGTAATCATGCTCGTCAGTATGCCATGCTCATCTGGATAAATGATTCACTGTTATTATGCTTAATGCTTATGTTGCATCCATGTTTATGTTGGTATCATGCATTATTGTTGCATCATGTTATTTTCATATGACTCAGCTTATTGCATTCAATTTTAACCAGACTTGATTGAATTGGAACAACTGTTGACTGAGTCATGGTGCCTCTGAATCGAGCTGACGAGTGCAACCACATTTACCTTATGGGGGGTCTTGATTCGGTCCTTTGTCGTGCCTCTCGCTGGTGCCTCCAACGAGGGAAGGTTATGCGCGGGCGCTACCCCGATCAGGTAGGACGGGCCGTGGATGGCAATGGGTCGGGTTTGGATCGGGTTGAACAATATCAAATCCATATCCATATCCATGGAGACAGTCTTTGCCCGCCCATGAAAAAATCCATGGGTGAAAGTTTGTGTCCATGTCCAAATCCGATGGATATCCATATCCACTGGATATCCATTGGGTCCTCTCGAGACACATAAATAAGATTTAACACAATATTAACATAAACTCTTCCATTCTTCACCTCGTGGCAGGCTGGGCTTCACTTATGGTAAATCAACATCCAGTAACAACCTAAGATCATTTAGTATTTTTCTAAAAGATGAGAATGACGAGTCATTTAAGAAGGAGATAAAAATAAGGGAAGGGGTGTTGTAGTATGTTACGGAGGGGATTGATTATCACCTTATAAAAGTTACGATGGGGATTGTGTAATTTCTTATGCATGTTTTAGATAAAAAAGTGTAAAATTGCAGTGGGACATGTGAACGTGGGGCAGGGATAGCAGATTTTTTTCCATTAAGTCATACTATCGGGTCGGGTTTGGGTATATCCATGGGTACAAGATTATATCCATGCCCTACCCATGAACAATCGGGCCGGGTTTGGGCGCCGCCCATGGACACAAAAGCACATCCAAACCCTATCCATTCGGGTCGGATATCCATGGATATCCATGTCCATGGATAAAATTGCCATCCTTAAGGACGGCATAAGCCTTGTGTGCTCGTTTGTTTTTATGGTACCTTGTCCCTGCTTGGGACAGTTTTGCCACGACGGTGGCCGAAGATGCCTTTGGTAGGTATGGGACACCCATGAGTTAGCCATGAGAGGGAGTGAGTCAGAGTTGTTGGGAGAGTATCATGGCAAGGGGAAGGGTTTCGTCGGAACACTGTTGGTGCACCCGAATGGGAGTGCAAGGCCATGGGCTTTGTGATGTGGGTAAAGTGCGCTAACCTCTACAGAGTGTGTGTTAAATCCATCGATAGCCGTGCCCACGGATAAGGGCCTAGTTCGTAGTAGGTCACACTATGGGTCAACAGTAATAATAAAGATGTGCTTAATAACAACCCCAGTTCAATGATGAAAGAAGTTGGTTGATATTTATTTGATCGTGAGAGGATCACCGTGGTATCGAGGATACTGAGTTGTTGGATATTTGTGGTGTTATGCGAGAATCACGGGTAAAGGTCAAGCTCCTTGTGGTAATGTAATGATTACTATAGTATTGGTTATACCAAGCTTGATTGGATCCTAAGATTATCGTGTGATGTCCGATGATGGTAAGTCATGCATGTGATGGTTAGGAGGTAACCCGAGCAGAGTAATTTGGTGCATGACAGTGTCATCATGTTGCATGTTAGTATCATCATGTTTATATGTTCATGCCATGCTTATATTGTGCTAGCGGTATTATGTTGTTCATGCCATGTTGTTCTGATGATATCATGTTAATTGCTGCCTACCTTGTAATTGCCATGCCATTGTTTGTCTTGAATGCTTCTGGTTATTGTGAGCTTGCAAGTACATTCAATGTACTGACCTGGCGTGCCATGCCAGTTTGCAGGTCATGCTGGATTTGATTGCTTGTTTGCCATGGATTCTTTGTTTGCGAGCTAGGATAAGCGTTCCAGCCAGAGTCCCTGCGGAGTGGAGTTCACCACCGTCATCATTGTTCCGCTGCTAGAAATTATTCCACTGCTTCTTGTTGTTCTGCTGCTTGCATACAGTAACCGTGGTAGGCGTAATGTTGCCTTGTTAATGTAATTCCGTGTTATATCATAATCCCCTTGTACCCAATATAGATTGTAATAAAGAGTTGATTTGTTCTATGCTAAGCAGTGTCGTATTCCAGAAGACTTCTCCTTGATTTCTGGGCTAGAATACGGGTGCGTTCCGGTTTCTCTGAGCCGGGGTGCCACAGTTAGGAGACATTCGTGCATAAGCCTATTCTCGAGCCCCGTTGTCGGTGTCAAAACCAGCGGATCTCGGGTAGGGGATCCCGAACTATGGAACTTGGATCGATGTGGAACAGTAGATGTGGGACACGATATTTACCCAAGTTTGGGCCCTCTCTAAGAGGTAAAACCCTACGTCCTTCTTGATTATATTACTTGTGTGTAAGGGGGTTACATAGTAGATCTACTACGAGATCAGACGAACTAAACCCTAACTAGTAGGATGGAAATTGTTCTTCTAGCCTCTACAGACTAAGCCCCCTAGTTTATATAGACACTAGTGGTGCAAGGGTTTACAAATAATCAGTTACATCAAGGAAACTTCAGATCTTCCACCTTGACTTGGGGTGCACACCAAGGTAGAAAAGGTCTTTGGTCCGGATACAATGCGGCCCACCAATCCGGCCCATGTGAGACAGGCCGGCATCCGGAGGACCCCCTAATCAACATCTCCCTCAGTAGCCGCCGAACTAGCCTTCAACATTGTCTTCGTATTACTTACATGACTGCAGACTCCGGCTTGCAGGCGAGTTCCCCTTCTTCGGACTATTCGGAATTATCCTTCTCCAGTTAAGCCCTCAGACAGGATGGATCTTAACTCAGCCATACATCGAACCGTATCCATATTCCAAACCATAAATTTACTTAGCCTTGAAGGACAATCGTTCGAGTGTGAATAGTATCGTTGACTGGCAACTTTTGACGAGGGGTCGCGTTCGGTCATAAACATGAAGACACGATGCGCGAGGCCGCCCCTTCAATGACACATCCCATCGAGGTGGAGATCGTGTCCCACATTTTAAGGGACTTGACCAATGATTCACAGCATCCCACTCGTGCATAACGTCACGAGTATATCGGAAAGAGGCAAGGCCGGTGGCGCATTTACAGGATTCTTGGTAAAAAGAGAGCAGCCATGGTCTGTCCCCGTACGCCTTCTTCATCCTCTTGCCACAACCTTCCCAATCCTCAGAGCTCGAGCGCTCCAATCCATCTGCCCGCAAAGTCAAGTTCGTCAATGGACGAAACTGGAGCAAAGATCAAGTGGGAAGCCTCATGTGTCATCAATAGTGACATCGAGGACCTGAAGCGGGCGGGATTCCTTTCCCCCAACATCGCTCATCGAGCCCCAGAGGAAGGCCAGGTTGTGCCGACGCCCCGTGCAGGCGAATAGTTGGTGTTCGTCCCCCACTTCATCCGGGGATTGGGTGATAGAGGCGAGGGTGCCCCGTCTTTCGATGAGATGGTGGCTATCATTTTTGGTGGAGTAGACATTGACGATCCAACTACGAACATGGGAAGACACCGCGCCTTAGCAATCACTAAACCAACTCCGAGAGGTTATTGACCACGTCGGAGCACGAGCAACCTGACCATGAAGGTTTATTTCCTACAAGCAAATGAAGAACAAGCAAGAAACTGAAATTGCAATCTGGATATCGGGAATATAAGAGGAAAGCTTTATTGATGAAGGTGGGGTTCTGTGACGTCTTGGTATGGTCATTGAACATAAACGAAGTACGTGAAGTTGCATCTATGGGGAACTTTTAATCTAAACAAAACCCAAAGTCTAAATGATGCCCTAAGGGCTATATATATGGAGTAGGGGGAATTTCGTGAACCCTTGTAGGAGAGGTCCAAAACCAACCCTAACTTTTTTCCCCACGCATACGGACTCTAAAAACAACCTATACTCAAGTATTTTGAAATTACATGGGTCTGGCCCAATAATAAGGTGAGGCAACACCTATAATAGCCTCTGGACGAAATTTGTGAAGTGGCATCTTCTATATTTTGTCCAAGCCTTCATACACTCATTGCGGTGGCTTCAAAGTCCTGAAATCATCACTTGAAACTCTGTTCTTGTTTCCCTTGCGCATGCCATCATCTCCATGCTTGATCTTGCTCCAATGTTCATACTTATCCAACCTAGGCCCTTCATTTGCAAGCAAAAGAAATGTAGCCAATTTAGGCAGCATCATATTCTCATGAACATTAGAATCATTACCAAGAAATGAAAGTACCTGGTAATTTAAATGGCGTGCGCGAGCTCTAGTAATTGGTCCAGTATGTATAGCAGCAGGGGTTGTGGGTGTAACAATGGTGTTGATGTCCTCATCATCCTCCCCTTCTTGAAATGAAGCCGTCCTCGACGGGAGCTCATCTTCCTCACCCAATTAAGGCTTCAAATCTGCAATGTTAAAAGTGGGACTAACCCCAAAATCTCCAGGCAGCTGAAGTTTATATGCATTATCATTTATTTTCTCTAACACCTTAAAAGGACCATCAACACGTGGCATTAGCTTTGATTTGCACAAATCAGGAAATCTATACTTACACAAATGTAACCAAACAAGATCTCCAGGTGCAAACACAATATGTTTTCTACCCTTATCTCCAGCAAGTTTGTATTTAGCATTCATACGCTCAATGTTTTCCTTAGTTAACTCATGCATTTTTAAGATCAAGTCAACACGTTGTTTAGCATCAAAATTAACCTTCTCCAAAGATGGAAGAGGCAACAAATCAATACGTGCATGAGGTAGGAAACCATACACGATTTGAGAAGGGCACATCTTAGTAGTAGAATGCAACGAATGATTGTAAGAAAATTCAATATGATGGAAGAATTGTTCCCACATTTTCTTATTATTCTTCAAAACAACCCTAAGCATATTGGACAATGTTATATTGACTACTTCAGTTTGTCCATCAGGTTGGTGGTGACAAGTAGTACTAAAAAGCAGTTTAGTCCCAACTTAGCCCATAAACATCTCCAAAAGTGGCAAAGAAATTTAGTATCACGATCTGAAACAGTAGTGTTTGGCACACCATGCAAGCGAATAATTTCACAAAAGAACAAATCAGCAACATTAACATCATCATCGCTTTTATGGCATGGTATTGAAGGAAATATGCCCAAGAGGCAATAATAAAGTTATTATTTATTTCCTTAATTAATCATAAATGTTTAT
Source organism: Triticum dicoccoides (assembly GCF_002162155.2). Classification (NCBI taxonomy): domain Eukaryota; kingdom Viridiplantae; phylum Streptophyta; class Magnoliopsida; order Poales; family Poaceae; genus Triticum; species Triticum dicoccoides. The sequence continues at coordinate 182,529,383 of NC_041389.1, forward strand.
TATTCATGCTAGAATTGTATTAATCGGAAACTTAGTACATGTGTGAATACATAGAAAAAACATATAGTCCCTAGTATGCCTCTACTTGACTAGCTTGTTAATAAAGATGGTTATGTTTCCTAACCATAGACATGTATTGTCATTTGATATACGAGATCACATCCTTAGGAGAATTATGTGATGGACATGACCCATCCATTATCTTAGCATTATGATCGCGTTAGTTTCATTGCTACTGCTTTCTTCATGACTTATACATGTTCCTCAGACTATGAGATGATGCAACTCCCGATTACCGGAGGAACACTTTGTGTGCTACCAAACGTCACAACGTAAAAGGGTGATTATAAAGGTGCTCTACAGGTGTCTCCGAAGGTGTTTGTTGGGTTGGCATAAATCAAGATTAGGATTTGTCACTCCGTGTTTTGGAGAGGTATCTCTGGGCCCTCTCGGTAATACTCATTAGTATAATCCTTGCAAGCATTGTGACTAATGAGTTAGTTGCGGGATGAAGTATTATGGAACGAGTAAAGAGACTTGCCGGTAACGAGATTGAACTAGGTATGATGATACCGACGATCGAATCTCGGGCAAGTAACATACCATTGACAAAGGGAACAATGTATGTTGTTATGCAGTTTGACCGATAAAGATCTTCCTAGAATATGTAGGAGCCAATATGGGCATCCTGGTTCTGCTATTGGTTATTGACCAGAGAAGTGTCTCGATCATGTCTACATATTTCTCGAACCCATAGGGTCCGCACGCTTAATGTTCGTTGACGATATAGTATTATATGAGTTATGTATGTTGGTAACCGAATGTTGTTCGGTGTCCCGGATATGATCACGAACATGACGAGGAACTCCGGAATGGTCCGGAGATAAAGATTGATATATGGGATAATAGAGTTTGATCTTCGGAAGGGGTTCCGGATGTTTCCCGAAATGTTTGGGACGAGAACACTTTATTTGGGCCAAAGGGGAAAGCCCACAAGGTTTTTGGAAACCGCAAAAGGATGTTTTGTGGAGTCCAGGGGCCAGACGCCAGGGCCCCTTGCATCTGGGTCCAGACGCCGGGAACCCTGGCGTCTGGCCCTGGAGTCCGAGAAGGACTCTTGCCTTTCGGGTGATACCGACTTTGTGGAGGCTTTTACTCCAAGTTTCGACCCCAAGGCTCAACATATAAATAGAGGGGCAGGGCTAGCACCAAAAACACATCAAGAAACACCAAGCCGTGTGCCGGCAACCCCATCCCCTCTAGTTTATCTTCCATCGTAGTTTCCCTAGTGCTTAGGCGAAGCCCTACGGAGATTGTTCTTCACCAACACCGTCACCACGCCGTTGTGCTGCCGGAACTCATCTACTACTTTGCCCGTCTTGCTGGATCAAGAAGGCGAGGACGTCATCGAGCTGAACGTGTGCTAAACGCGGAGGTGCCGTACGTTCGGTACTCGATCGGGGCGGATCGTGAAGGTGTACGACTACATCAACCGCGTTGATAAACGCTTCCGCTTAGCAATCTTCAAGGGTATGAAGATACACACCCCCTCTCGTTGCTATGCGTCACATAGATAGATCTTGCGTGGTCGTAGGATTTTTTTTTGAAATTACCGCATTCCCCAACAGGTATAAAGTGTGGCATTTTTGAAAACCTATCCACGACAACAAATATGCTATCCATCCCCTTTTTTGTTCGAGGTAAACCTAAAACAAAGTCCATTGATATATCATCCCAAGGAACACTAGGTACAGGAAAAGGCATATATGGACCATGAGGATTGAGTCGTGAGTTAGCTTCTTGACATGTAGTGCAGCGAGCAACAAAATGCTCAACATCCTGTCTCATCTTTGGCCAAAATAAATGTGTAGCAAGTATATCCTTCGTCTTCTTCATGCCAAAGTGTCCTATTAATCCTCCTCCATGCGCCTCCTGAAACAAAAAAAAGACAAATGGAGCTAGCTTGAATGCATATCTTGTTAGCATGGAACACAAATCCATCGTTAATGAAGAACTTGTTCCATGTTCTCCCTTCTTTACAATTCTGCAATACATCTTTAAATTCAGCATCATGCACATATTGATCTTTGATGGTCTCCAAACCAAATATTTTAAAGTCAAGTTATGAAAGCATAGTATAACGACGAGACAATGCATTATCCATAACATTCTTTACCCTTCTTGTGTTTAAGGACATTAGGAAAAGTCTCTATGAATTCAACCCATTTTGCATGTGTACGATTCAGTTTGGCTTGACTTTTAATATGTTTCAAAGATTCATGATCAGAATGTATAACAAATTCCTTAGGCCATATATAATGTTGCCATGTTTCTAAAGTCCGAACAAGAGCATATAATTCTTTATCATAAGTAGAATAGTTCAGACTAGGCCCACTCAATTTTTCAGAATAGTATGCAACATGTTTGCCATCTTGTAATAACACACCCCCTAATCCAATTCCACTAGCATCACATTCATGCTCAAAATTCCTATTAAAATCAGGAAGTTGGAGTAAAGGAGCATGTGTCAACTTATCTTTCAATACCGTGAAGGCTTATTCCTGTGCGGTACGCCAAACAAAAGGCACATCCTTCTTTGTAAGCTCATTGAGAGGTGCAGCAATGGTGCTAAAATCTCTCACAAAACGCCTATAGAATCCAGCGAGGCCATGAAAACTCCTTACTTGTGTGACCGTTTTGGGATGCGGCCAACTCTCAATAGCTTTAATCTTGGATTATCAAATTCAATTCCCTGTGGAGTAACAACATAGCCAAGAAAAGATATTCGGTCTGTGCAAAAGGTGCACTTCCCAAGGTTACCAAACAAACGTGCATCACATAGAGCAATAAAAACGACACGTAAATGTTCCAAATGTTCCTCCAAAGGTCTGCTCTAAATCAGTATATCATCAAAATAGACTACCACAAATCATCCAATAAAAGCACATAAAACTCTATTCATTAATCTCATGAAAGTACTAGGTGCATTAGTTAACCCAAAAGGCATTCATCTACATGTTTCTCAATAGTTTTAAATGTTGTTTCCCATTCATCTCCCAGTTTCATACAAATTTGATGGTATCCACTATGCAAATCAAGTTTGGAGAATATTGTAGAGCCACTCAATTCATCAAGCATATCATCTAGCCTAGGAATAGGATGACGATAACAAATAGTAATATTACTAATGCTTCTATAATCAGCACACGCACGCAATGCACCATACTTTTTTGGCACTAGTATAATAGGAACAACACAAGGACTAAGAGATTCGCGTATATAACCTTTGTCGAGCAGCTCTTGTACTTGACGCATAATCTCCTTCGTCTCCTCTGGATTGGTGTGGTATGGTGCACGGTTGGTTAGTGATGCACCGGGAATTAATTCAATATGATGCTCAATCCCTCGAATAGGTGGTCATCCCAGTGGCACGTCTTGTGGAAATACGTCAGCAAACTCCTGCAAAATGTTAGTGACAGCAGGAGGCAAAGAGGAAGGCGTGTCCTTGAATGAAAATAATGCCTCTTTGCACACAAAAGCATAGCAAACAGATTGCTAGAATCTCGATCATCAATATCAGATTTGGTGGCAAGTAAACATCCACTTTTTAGTTTAATTTCAGAAGCAACACTAGATGGTTTATTATTTGGTTTCATTTGTTGCTCAAATTCTTTTGCCACTATTTGGTTTTCACTCTTATTTTGCTCCTATTTTGCTTTACTAGCTCGATTAATATCATCTTTCAAAATGGAATCAGGAGTCATAGGAAGCAAAGTAATATGATTATCCTTATGAACAAGAGTATAGTGATTGTTTATACAATGGTGAATAGATTTTTTATCGAATTGCCATGGTGTACCAATTAATAAGGAACATGCTTGCATGGGTACCACATCACAATCAACAAAATCAGCATATGTAGTGATACTAAAATACACACAAACAATATGTGTTACCTTAACCTTGCCGCTATTGTTGAACCATTGGATGTAGTAAGGATGCGGATGTGGCATTGTGGTGAGAGAGAGCTTCTCCACCATCTCCATGGTAGACAAGTTGTTGCAGCTCCGTCCATTTGTGATGACGAGGACAGAACGTTCCTTCACAACTCCCTTTGTATGGAACAAGTTATGCCTCTGATTTTGCTCAGCTTGTGTGACCTGCTCACTCAAAACATGTTGAGCAACTAAACTTTCATACCTGTCAGCATTTTTAGCAGCCTTGTATTGTGTCTCATGGTTAGAATCATCTCAAACATGTTCTTCACTTGTAATAATAGCCAAAGTCTCCTCATCATAGTCACTAGCGGACTCATACCCACAATCCTTAGTAGCAATCAGCACACACTTAGATGGGAATTCTCTCGCATAATGACCTCCACCCTTGCAACAACGACAAATAATATCATGTGTTTGCCCTGTTGATGCCACGGATGAAGAAGAGCTCTATGTGGAACCAGAAGGTGTACTCCTGGCAGATGGTGGTGGTGGTGCCTGTTTTCTTGTATCTCGGTTGGAATTGGCGGCTGAAGTCAGTGGTGCTGCAGTAGGACGTGTGGGAGTAGAGGATGTACGTGGTGTCCATGATGAAGATCGACCTACAGAAAAATTAGTTCGCACCAATGCCTGTCAATCCTGCACTTCACGTTCAGCTTTACAAGAAAGATGGAATAAACAAGTGATATTATTATACTCCTTAAACTCTAGAATGGTATGAATCTATTTATTTAATCCACCCATAAAACATGCAATCATAGCTTCATTATCCTCAACAATACCACATCTAATCATGCCAGTTTGTAATTCCTGATAATACTCCTTGAGGGAGTCCTGGATCAGGGGGTATCCGGACAGCCGGACTATATACTTTGGCCGGACTATAGAGCATGAAGATACAAGTCTCAAGACTTCGTCCCATGTCCGGATGGGACTCTCCTTTGCATGGAAGACAAGCTTGGCGATCGAGATATGATATTTCCTTCTTTGTAACCGACTCCGTGTAAACCCTAGCCCTCTCCGGTGTCTATATAAACCGGTGGTTTTAGTCCTTAGAGACAGAATCATAATCATCACAGGCTAGCTTCTAGGGTTTAGCCTCTACGATCTCGTGGTAGATCAACTCTTGTAATACCCATATCATCAATATCAATCAAGCAGGAAGTAGGGTTTTACCTCCATCTAGAGGGCCCGAACCTGGGTAAAACATCGTGTCCCTTACCTCCTGTTACCATTAGCCTTAGACGCACAGATCGGGACCCCCGATCTGCCGATTTTGACATCGACGTTGGTGCTTTCATTGAGAGTTCCTCTGTGTCGTCGCTGCGAGGCTTGATGGCCCCTTAAATCGTCAACACCAACATGGTCCAGGGTGCGACTTTTCTCCCCGGACAGATCTTCGTGTTTGGCGGCTTCGTACTGCGGGCCAATTCGCTTGGCCATCGGGAACAGATCGACAGCTAGGCCCCTGGCCACCTGGTCAGGTTCGGAAACTTGAACTACACGGCCGATATCCGCGGAGACTTAATCTTCGACGGGTTCGGGCCCGTGCCAGGAGCGCCAGACAGTCACGATGAGCACGGCTTAGACCTGCTATCGGACAATGCTCGGTATATCGCCCCTGCAGAAACCCCGGACCTAAATCCAGATCAGATTGCGTCGCCCAAGGACGGAGGGATGAACCCCGCCCCGGAGCCCGCACACTCATCGGCGGTAGAGCCAAACACAGGCCTCACCCCAAGGAAGCCTGTGACACCGGACCCCCGGACTCGTATCCGGCTGTAGGTTCCAGTCCGCGCACTCCCGGGCCCGCCGAATCTGGTTGGGCTCCGGTAATGGAGTTCACCGCTGTGGATATCTTCCAGCACTTGCCCTTCGGCGATGTGCTGAACTTGTTAAAGTATGTCTCTTTGTTAGGAGACTCTTGGCCGAACTATGTCCGGCTCGAGTGGGAACCAGGCGATGAAGGAATTCATCGCCCACCCACCACCCACTTCATTGCCACGGTCGATGATTTAACCGACGTGCTTGACTTCGACTCTGAAGACATTGACGGTGTGGACGACGATGCAGGAGAAGAACTGGAACCACCGCCCACGAGGCGGTGGACAGCCACCTCCTCATATGATATATATATGGTGGACACTCCAAAAGAAACCAATGGCGATGAGGCAATGGAGGATAACCCCTCAAGGAAGAAGACAAAGCATGGGCATCATCGGCGCCGCTCCAAGCCCTGCCACAGCAATACCGGCACAGGTGACGAAAATAGTCCAGATGGTGCCAAAGATGAATACAACCCCGATCAGCCTGCCTTCAAGCAGACCGAACAGGAAGATGGGCAGGACGGCCCAGACGAACAGGCGACGGATGGATATCCGGAGAAGGACAACTACATGCCCCCCTCCGAAGACGAGATTAGCCTCGGCGACGACGAGTTCGGCGTGTCTGAGGACCCCGTGGAGCAGGAGCGCTTCAAGCGCCAGCTTATGGCCACTGCGAGAAGCCTGAAAAAGAAGCAGCAGCAGCTCCAAGCTGATCAAGACCTACTCATAGACAGATGGACTGAAGTCCTGGCAGCTGAGGAATACGAACTCGAGCGCCAGACGGCTGACTAGCCTCCTCGTGGCCGGGATAAAACGGCATACCAGCCCGAATACCAGCCCGCACCCTCACGCCAATACACTACGGCTCGGGGCAATAGGCAGGACCTGCAAGATATACTGGAAAACAAGGCAGGACAGCCAAGATCGATCTACGGATCGCGGGGGCGCCCCCAATATGTGACGATGATCGCCACGCCGGATACACTATCAATAAGTTCGGCCAGGCCGAATACATCCAACAAGAATAATTCAAACTGCGTAGCCACATAGCCCGGCATAGGGGCGCCGCACACCCCCTCTGCTTCACTAACGAAGTGATGGATCATGATTTCCCAAAAGGGTTCAAACCCGTAAACATCGAATCATACGATGGCACAACAGACCCCGCAGTATGGATCGAAGATTTCCTTCTCCACATTCACATGGCCCGCGGTGACGATCTACACGCCATCAAGTACCTTCCCCTTAAACGAAAGGACGGGCACGACACTGGCTAAACAGCCTGCCGGCAAATTCCATTGGCAGTTGGGAAAACCTGGAGGACACGTTCCTCGACAACTTCCAGGGCACATACCTGCGACCACTGGATGCCGATGACTTGAGCCACATTACCCAACAACCCGGAGAGTCAGCCAGAAAATTCTGGACTCGGTGCCTAACCAAAAAGAACCAAATAGTTGATTGTCCGGACGCCGAAGCCCTGGCGGCCTTTAAGCATAATATCCATGACGAATGGCTCGCCCGACACCTCAGCCAGGAAAAACCAAAGTCCATGGCGTACCTCACGACACTCATGACCCGCTTTTGTGCGGGCGAGGATAGCTGGTTGGCTCGCAGTAGCACCACGCCGATAAATTCAGGCACCTCAGATGTCCGCGACAATAACGGCAAGCCACGGTGCAACAGACATAAGCGACAGAACGTTGGCGACAACACTGAAGACACGACAGTCAACGCCGAATTCAGTGGCTCGAAATCTGGTCAGCGGAAAAAGCCGTTCAAAAGAAACAATCAGGGACCGTCCAGTCTGGACCGCATACTTGAACGCTCGTGCCAAATTCATGGCACCCCGGATAAGCCAGCCGACCACACTAACAGAGACTGCTGGGTGTTCAAACAGGCCGGTAAAATAAACGCCGAAAACAAGGACAAGGGGTTGCACATCGATGATGACGAAGAGCCCCGGCGTTCGAACACAGGAGGATAGAAGAAATTTCCACCCGAGGTGAAAACGGTCAACATGATCTATGCCACCCATGTTCCCAAACGGGAACAGAAGAGAGCACTACAGGACGTCTACGCGATGGATCCAGTCGCCCCAAAATTCAACCCATGGTCAGCCTGTCCGATCACCTTCGATCGTAGGGATCACCCTACCAGCATCCGTGACGACGGTTCAGCCGCATTGGTCCTAGACCCAATCATCGATGGATTCCACCTTACGAGAGTCCTTATGAATGGTGGCAGTAGCCTGAAGCTGCCTTATCAGGACAGTGCGCAAAATGGGCATCGACTCTTCGAGGATCAAGCCCACCAAAACCACCTTCAAAGGTGTAATTCCAGGAGTAGAGGCCCGTTGCATGGGCTCCATAACACTGGAAGTGGTCTTCGGATCTCCGGATAACTTCCGAAGCGAGGAGTTAATCTTCGATATCGTCCCTTTCCGCAGTGGTTATCATGCACTGCTTGGACGAACCGCATTCGCTCGATTCAACACGGTACCACACTATGCATATCTCAAGCTCAAGATGCCAGGACCTCGCGGGGTCATACCAGTCAACAAAAACATGGACCGCTCTCTCCGTACAGAAGAGCATACTGCAGCCCTCGCAGCAGAAGTACATGCAGCCTTCTCCGGCAAACCACCAATCCGGACACTGCTTTCGGGCAGCCTCTTTAGAAGAGCCGGTTGTTGGACTTACACAGGAGAGAAAACCAGGGAGGCAACGGGCTTTGCGCACAAAGGGAATACCCAGGTGGAATATGTTCACGATCGTTATACCTATTTTATATACCTACATGCAACCCGCCCTTGGATAGGACATGTTAAATATTCCTATTTACTTCTGCTTAAATGCATTCATTGTAAACATACACTTAAACGTATTACTCATCAATGGGAGATAATATATAGCGTCAGCTTATTATTCCAATTTGCATATTTTTTCTATAAATGTTTATTTAATATTGCATCCGTACACCTTGGTACGTTCAGCTTGCCAGGGGCTTCTTATGGCGCCCCACAATACGGCAAGACAAGTCCGAACACTTTCAATAGTGCGGCACCCCGAACTTATAGCATTATATGCATCAGCTCCGAATCATGTCTTGGGTCAATAGTTGGGTTTGCCCGACTCCCTTGTTTTGGTACCTTACGTTCCGTTATATCGGCTAAGGTAGCGCAGGGAGAACTAATGTGATTTTGTCCCGGTTCTTCCGACAAGCACCTCAGTAGAGAAAGCCGAAAACTGACTGGCATGATGCGGCGAGAGCTGGTCGGTGTTCGAGAGGTCTTAAAATCCTTAAAGATTTTTTCCGCTTTAGGCAAGGAATCGGCCTCGTCCGATTTAGGCGTATATAGCGCCCCAATTCGGCTTTCCGAATTCTAGGGGCTTTGCCGAAATTTAAAATTGTAGACTTCTATGGCTAAGTGAAAGTTATAAAGTCGCATAGTCCGATTGCCTTGTTCGCTGCGCCAAACACCTCTAGGGACCAAAAATTTGGATAAAGAGTGTCTAGGTTTTTCTAGGAACACCCCGGTACTAGTTATGTGGGGGCAGAAGCCGACGACTGGCCTACTTTCAGAATTTTATAAACACCCGCATAGAAGGTAATATTTTAAATCAAAAAGCGCTATATAGCGCAATGTAACATCCCAAATTTCCAATTTGGCATGTTATACATAGGTCATCCATCCATATCATATTTTATTGCTTTTCGTTTGTAATCCTCGAGATCCTAAGCAACTCAAGGACCTTCGGAGAGAGTTGGGGATTTTCCAATTTTCATATTTGAAATTTTTATCAAATAATGAAGACGAGGATTCGATTTTAATTATTTTTCTCTCCGGAAATATTTCATTTTAAAATAATAAATGAGGGGAGATAATATGACTTCTCCAAAACAATTGAAATATCGGAGGAAAAACGTTAAAATCATTATTTGTATTTTATTTGAGTTTATTCGGGATTTTTATTTGCCCTAGAAATTTTTTGCATGTTTTAAAAATTGCATTTTAGGGGCCAAGAAAAGTTCATCCTGTTCTAAATATTTTATTTAGACGGAGAAAACTTGTTTTGGAATTTTTAGATTTTTATTTATTTTTCTAGGAATTTTTCTTTCGGCGGAATATTTTAAAAAAAAGACCCTCGCGCCCGACTAGGCCAAAGGCCCAGCCGAGCAGGCCGGCCCAGCCGCCACCGCCGCCGCCTCCCCGCGCGCGCCGCCGTGCGCCGCACGGACGCCGAGGGGAGTCCGAGCCGGACTCCACCCCGGGCGCCCCCTTCCCCAAGCCGCCCCGCCCCCTCCTTAAATAGCCGC
>NC_041389.1:182540032-182582308 GCF_002162155.2 Triticum dicoccoides
GCCCCGTCGCCGAGCCCCGCCGGAGCCGCCCGCCCCGCCGGACGACCTCGCCGGAGGTACCCGCCCCGCCGCCGGTTTTTTAAGAAAACCCTTTGGTTTTTTTGAAAACCATAGTTCGTTTTTTTAGATCGGTTTTATTTCGTCGGTTTATTTACTTAGCGAATGTTTGTTCGTCCATTCGTTCTAACGAACGCGTTCACTGTTTCGTTTCTGTTAACAAAGTTCGTTCATTTAGCAGTTCGTCATTTTTCTTTTTATCGGATTTATTCCGCGATTATTCTGATCGTGATTTCTGATCCAATGTTCAAACGTGTTTATCTTTTCGCTCGTTTATCGGAATCAGGCGATTCAAGCGCCTGGAGTTTCATCTTGAAACCCTCTTTCCGAATAATCAACTCAAACAAGTTTTTATCTCTGTAAAATTTGACCCTAGTTCAGATTAGTTAACGGATCTTGTTTCTTTTGCCGTTTGAGTTTCGTTGCTCCGTTTAATTTGATTCTTTTTGCAAACCGGAGTTCTTAAGTTGAACTCTCCGGTCAAACTCTTTTATTTGGAGTTCTACTTGTGCATCTTTGATTGTTGCTTATGTATGTTATTGTTTGCTTGCGATAGAATTCCCGGAGTGCGAAGCGTGTTACTACGAGTCTCTAGGATTCACGGATCGCAGCAAGGGAAGTAACACATTGATCATACTCTTTTCATACCCAGTTTTTATGCATTAGATTCAACCCTCAAACATTGCATGACTAGGATGTCTTTAACTTATGGATTGGGAAGTAGTTGCTGAGGTAGAACCTATTGCCCTGTTTCATATCAAACCCTTGGGAGTTACTTCTACGTTATGCTTATATTGCCATGCTATGCTCGTAGACGTGGATTGGTTTTGAGTGTATCCATGACATATGTGAGATTGTTAATTAATGGTTTACTTAAGGTGGCAACTTTAATACACATCTGGGTGGATTGAGGCACCTGGGGTATCCAGTGATTGCCTGTTTTTTTGGAAATCCCAGGGTTACCATGTGATCTTCCTATGGACCGCCACCCAGGCTCGAAGGGAACTGAGATTATTCATGCTAGAAACTTCCGTGTGCAGCCACAAGCTATTATGGGCTCTAGCATAGTTGAGTAAGTTACGTGAAGCTCTTGAAGAGGTAGATCAGCAGGTAGTGGGTTTTGTAGGTTTAGTATGGTCTACCCGGAGTAGAGAGTTAATGTTTCTGAAAGACTGTGTCTCGGTCATCCGTTTCTCAAACACCATGTAGTGCGAGAAATCCAACGGAGGCGATCGAGTCTTGTGGGGAAAAGTGCGCAAACCTCTGCAGAGTGTACAAACTAATCATGGTTAGCCGTGTCCCCGGTTATGGACAATCTTGAGTATCTAGTACTTGAAGTATCTTAAGTATCTCATCATGTTACTTTAATTAATTTTGTTGGGTTTAATGATGATGTTATTAATTGGGATTGAGAATGCTGTCAACCATTCTCAATGTTTAACAACCACCATGATAGTTAAATAAAATTTATTCCTTTGCAGTAGGGAAAAATTGGCTTTTGCAAAAACATTATAACCATAGAGCCTCCACCAGCCAAATATGCATGTAGTGATAGCCTTTATTCATCATTGCTCTATGGTGTGAATTTGCCAGTACATTCAATGTACTGACCCTTTGTGGCTGCAACGTCTCATGTTGCAGGATCTTACGACGAGTAAGTGATACGTTAGGGTTACAATTTCTACACTCAACTCTGCCGTTGGTGTTGATGGGAATCCACAACCTTGTTACTTCCGCTATTTGGATTGAGGTAATAGTATTTACGTTATTTTATACATGTGATTTACCTCTGTTATAAATCCTCGAGTACTGCGTGTGTCAGCATACCGATCCAGGGATGACACTTAAGCACAGAGACTTGACCGTCTGAGGTCGGGTCGCTTTACGCAAGTAACTTCGTCTTTATATTAAAGCAATGATAGAAGTACATTCACTCAAGGATCGTGTCATTGGTACATTCATCTGCCACAAGATGAGCGCCTTTCATAACGCCATCATAATATTTTTCAGGACAGCGATGCGCCTTGCCCTCCGGCGGCCCGTCCTTCACCAGCTTCTCCGCATCCGGCTTGCCCCAATGCACCTTCGCACGGGCGAAGGCCCGGAGTGCACCCTCAATGCAAATAGATCGCTTGATCACCTCAAGCCGTGGACAGGCGTTTACCATCCGCTTTGTCAGGCTAAAGCTGGCAGGCAAGGGCTCACCAGGCCACATCCGGACTATGAAATCTTTCATCGCCACTTCGGCCGCCCTATGGAGTTCAACCAATTGCTTCAATTGGTCACTCAGAGGCATCGGGTGTTCGGCTCCAGCATACTGGGACCAGAACAGCTTCTCCGTCGAGCTCCCCTCCTCGGCACGGTAGAACTCCGCAGCATCTGATATGCTGCGTGGCAGATCTGCGAATGCCCCTGGAGAGCTCCAAATTCGGGTAAGTAAAAGAAACGCCTCCTCCACATGCTTGCTTTGCATAAAGAATGTCTTACCCGCCGCTATCTTCTTGGCCGCCTAGATTTCCTGCTGGGCCTTTTCGGCTTCGGCCTTGGCGTCTTTCATACTCGGAAGGGCCTTCGCAAGCTCAGACTCCTTCGTCTTGAGGTCACGCTCCAAGGACTCGAACTTCTTGTTGAGCTCCTGGAGCTCTTGTTGTACCTCGCCCACCCTAGCATTCTGCTTTTTGCGCTCGATGCACTCCAGGGCCACCTTGTCTTCGGCCTCGGACAGCGCTTTCTTCAAGGACACCACTTCAGTTGTGGCCCCTATTTCAAAGTCATGACGCTTTGTCGTTAGAATCACCAATTTTGTCTATTCTTTATGATATGCGAACGGGGCATCCCTCACCTTTGTTCTCTTCGAGCTGCCTCTTCGTGAGGCCGAGCTCTCCCTGTGCCTGCTCCAGGTCCCGTTTAAGTCTGGCAACCTCGGCCGTGCGAGTAGCAGCGGCAAGCAGCACCACCTGCTTAGTCACATGCACAACTACTATTAGACTCCTGCGGATTTATATTGACCCTCTGTTTGGCTTTTCTTTCCGAACACCAAACATAGTATCAGGGGCTACTACCTATCGGGTGATAACTTCACACATTTTTGATTACTTACCTTAAAACCTGTCAGGAGGCTGGTGCAGGCTTCGGTTAGTCCGCTCTTGGCGGACAGAACCTTCTGAATCACCGCACTCATAAGAGTACGGTGCTCCTCATCCATGGAAGCGCCGTGAAGCGCTTCTAGCAGACTATTCGACGCCTCTGGCGTAGCGGAAGTCATCGGCATGGATGGCTCGCGCTCCCTAGCGAGGGGCCACCTTCCCGAATCCAGAACCATTGGAGGTTCCGGCATAGTATCCGGCTGAGAGCCCGGCTTGCCGCGGCACTCGTCGGCACAATCCGCGGGGATCTTATACCCTGTGTGCCCGGCGTCTAGAATCTCGCCTCGGGGCGTCTCCAGAGTCACCTCCCCCTTCTCTAAAAGCCTTTGGGACAACACCTCCGTGTCATCTACAGGCCGAGGAGTAGTGGTCGTCGGGAGCGAGTTCATCGCTGAATCACTCAAGGACCCATCCGAAGATGATACCTCGGGATGGACCCTGGCCGGATTCCATATATGTGTTCGGTGTTATAACAAACTATGAAGTGAAGTCGCACTAAAGCATAACAGAGTGCGGATACTTACGATCTCACTAGGCGCTTCCCCCTGGGCAGCCACTCCTCCTCGCTATAGGCGGCCGTGGTGGAGTATTCCGGAAGGGACGCCTTTCCCTTCTTGGGTGTCCTGGCCTCCCCCTCCAGGGCGGCTTTCTGTTGGGGAACGTAGTAATATCAAAAAAATTCCTACGCACATGCAAGATCATGGTGATGGCATAGCAACGAGAGGGGATAGTGTTGTCCATGTACCCTCATAGACCGTAAGCGGAAGCGTTAGCACAACGCGGTTGATGTAGTCGTACGTCTTCACGATCCAACGCGGTTGATGTAGTCGTACATCTTCATGATTCGACCGATCCAAGTACCGAACGTACGGTACCTCCGAGTTCAGCACACGTTCAGCTCGATGACGATCTCCGGCCTCCGATCCAGCAAAGCTCCGGAGAAGAGTTCCGTCAGCACGACGGCGTGGTGACGATGATGATGTTCTACCGGCGCAGGGCTTCGCCTAAATTCCGCGACGATATGACCGAGGTGGAATATGGTGGAGGGGGGCACCGCACACGGCAAGGAACGATCCGTAGATCAACTTGTGTGTCTATGGGGTGCCCCCCTGCCCCCGTATATAACGGAGCAAGGGGGAGGCCGGCCGACCCTTGGGGCGCGCCAAGGAGGGGGGAGTCCTCCTCCTAGTGGGAGTAGGACTCCCCTTTCCTAGTCCAACTAGGAAGGAGGAAGGGGAAAGGAAAGAGAGGGAGAGGGAGAGGGAAAGAGGGGCCGCCCCCCCCTCCCCTAGTCCAATTCGGAATCCCCATGGGAGGGGGCGCGCCACCTCCTGGGCTGCTGCCCTCTCTCTCCCCTCAGGCCCACTAAGGCCCAATACTTCCCCGGGGGGTTTCGGTAACCCCTCCGGCACTCCGGTTTTCTCCGAAATCGCCCGGAACACTTCCGGTGTCCGAATATAGTCGTCCAATATATCAATCTTTATGTCTCGACCATTTCGAGACTCCTCATCATGTCCGTGATCACATCCGGGACTCCGAACAAACTTCGGTACATCAAAACTTATAAACTCATAATAAAACTGTCATCGTAACGTTAAGCGTGCGGACCCTACGGGTTCGAGAACTATGTAGACATGACCTAGAACTATTCTCGGTCAATAACCAATAGCGGAACCTGGAAGCCCATATTGGTTCCTACATATTCTACGAAAATCTTTATCGGTCAAACCGCATAACAACATACGTTGTTCCCTTTGTCATCAGTATGTTACTTGCCCGAGATTTGATCGTCGGTATCCAATACCTAGTTCAATCTCGTTACCGGCATGTCTCTTTACTCAATCTGTAATGCATCATCCCGTAACCAACTCATTGGTCACATTGCTTGCAAGGCTTATAATGATGTGCATTACCGAGTGGGCCCAGAGATACCTCTCCGACGATCGGAGTGACAAAACCTAATCTCGAAATACGCCAACTCAACATGTACCTTCGGAGACACCTGTAGTACTCCTTTATAATCACCCAGTTATGTTGTGACGTTTGGTAGTACCCAAAGTGTTCCTCCGGTAAACGGGAGTTGCATAATTCTCATAGTTACAGGAACATGTATAAGTCATGAAGAAAGCAATAGCAGTATACTAAACGATCAAGTGCTAGGCTAACGGAATGGGTCATGTCAATCACATCATTCTCCTAATGATGTGATCCCATTAATCAAATGACAACACATGTCTATGGTTAGGAAACATAACCACCTTTGATCAATGAGCTAGTCAAGTAGATGCATACTAGTGACTATATGTTTGTCTATGTATTCACACATGTAGCATGTTTCCGGTTAATACAATTCGAGCATGAATAATAAACATTTATCATGACATGAGGAAATAAATAATAACTTTATTATTGCCTCTAGGGCATATTTCCTTCAGTCTCCCAGTTGCACTAGAGTCAATAATCTAGATTACATAGTAATGATTCTAACACCCATGGAGTCTTGGTGCTGATCATGTTTTGCTCGTGAGAGAGGCTTAGTCAACGGGTCCGCAACATTCAGATCCGTATGTATCTTGCAAATCTCTATGTCTCCCACTTGGACTTGGTCCCGAATGGAATTGAAGTGTCTCTTGATGTGCTTGGTCCTCTTGTGAAATCTGGATTCCTTTGCCAAGGCAATTGCACCAGTATTGTCACAGAAGATCTTCATTGGTCCCGATGCACTAGGTATGACACCTAGATCGGAAATGAACTCCTTCATCCAGACTCCTTCATTTACTGCTTCAGAAGCAGCTATGTACTCCGCTTCACATGTAGATCCTGCCACGACGCTTTGTTTAGAACTGCACCAACTTACAGCTCCACCATTTAATAAAAACACGTATCCGGTTTGCGATTTAGAATCATCCGGATCAGTGTCAAAGCTTGCATCGACATAACCATTTACGACTAGCTCTTTGTCACCTCCATATACGAGAAACATATCCTTAGTCCTTTTCAGGTATTTCAGGATGTTCTTGACCGCTGTCCAGTGATCCACTCCTGGATTACTTTGGTACCTTCCTGCCAAGCTTATTGCTAAGCATACGTCAGGTCTGGTACACAACATTGCATAAATGATAGAGCCTATGGCTGAATCATAGGGAACATCTTTCATTTTCTCTCTATCTTCTGCTGTGGTTGGGCATTGAGTTTGACTCAACTTCACACCTTGTAGCACAGGCAAGAACCCTTTCTTTGCCTGATCCATTTTGAACTTTTTCAAAATTTTGTCAAGGTATGTGCTTTGTGAAAGTCCTATTAAGCGTCTTGATCTATCTCTATAGATCTTGATGCCCAATATGTAAGCAGCTTCACCGAGGTCTTTCATTGAAAAACTTTTATTCAAGTATCCCTTTATGCTATCCAGAAATTCTATATCATTTCCAATTAATAATATGTCATCTACATATAAAATCAGAAATGCTACAGAGCTCCCACTCACTTTCTTGTAAATACAGGCTTCTCCAAAAGTCTGTATAAAACCATATGCTTTGATCACACTATCAAAACATTTATTCCAACTCCGAGATGCTTGCATCAGTCCATAAATGGATCGCTGGAGCTTGCACACTTTGTTAGCACCTTTTGGATCAACAAAACCTTCTGGCTGCATCATATACATCTCTTCTTCTAGAAATCCATTCAAGAATGCAGTTTTGACGTCCATTTGCCAAATTTCATAATCATGAAATGCAGCAATAGCTAACATGATTCGGACAGACTTAAGCATCGCTACGGGTGAGAAAGTCTCATCGTAGTCAACCCCTTGAACTTGTCGAAAACCTTTCACAACAAGTCGAGCTTTATAGACAGTTACATTACCATCAGCGTCAGTCTTCTTCTTAAAGATCCATTTATTCTCAATGGCTTGCCGATCATCAGGCAAGTCAACCAAAGTCCATACTTTGTTTTCATACATGGATCCCATCTCAGATTTCATGGCCTCTAGCCATTTTGCGGAATCTGGGCTCATCATCGCTTCCTCATAGTTCGTAGGTTCATCATGGTCAAGTAACATGACTTCCAGAATAGGATTACCGTACCACTCTGGTGCGGATCTTACTCTGGTAGACCTACGAGGTTCATTAGAAACTTGATCTGAAGTTTCATGATCAATATCATTAGCTTCCTCACTAGTTGGTGTAGTTGTCACATGAACCGGTTCTTGTGATGAACTACTTTCCAACAAGGGAGTAGATACAGTTATCTCATCAAGTTCTAATTTCCTCCCACTCACTTCTTTCGAGAGAAACTCCTTCTCTAGAAAGGATCCGATTTTAGCAACGAAAATCTTGCCCTCAGATCTATGATAGAAGGTGTACCCAATAGTTTCTTTTCGGTATCCTATGAAGACACATTTCTCCGATTTGAGTTCGAGCTTATCTGGTTGAAGTTTCTTCACATAAGCATCGCATCCCCAAACTTTAAGAAACGACAACTTTGGTTTGTTGCCAAACCACAGTTCATAAGGCGTCGTCTCAACGGATTTTGATGGTGCCCTATTTAACGTGAATGCGGCCGTCTCTAAAGCATAACCCCAAAACGATAGCGGCAAATCAGTAAGAGACATCATAGATCGCATCATATCTAGTAAAGTGCGATTACGACGTTCGGACACACCATTTCGTTGTGGTGTTCCGGGTGGCGTGAGTTGCGAAACTATTCCGCATTGTTTCAAGTGTAGACCAAACTCGTAACTCAAATATTCTCCTCCACGATCAGATCATAGAAACTTTATTTTCTTGTTACGATGATTTTCCACTTCACTCTGAAATTCTTTAAACTTTTCAAATGTTTCAGATTTGTGTTTCATTAAGTAGATATACCCATATCTGCTCAAATCATCTGTGAAGGTGAGAAAATAACGATACCCGCCGCGAGCCTCAACATTCATTGGACCACAAACATCAGTATGTATGATTTCCAACAAATCAGTTGCTCGCTCCATAGTTCCGGAGAACGGCGTTTTAGTCATCTTGCCCATAAGGCACGGTTCGCAAGTACCAAGTGATTCATAATCAAGTGATTCCAAAAGCCCATCAGTATGGAGTTTCTTCATGCGCTTTACACCGATATGACCTAAACGGCAGTGCCACAAATAAGTTGCACTATCGTTATCAACTCTGCATCTTTTGGTTTCAACACTATGAATATGTGTATCACTACTACCGAGATTCAATAAAAATAGACCACTCTTCAAGGGTGCATGACCATAAAAGATATTACTCATATAAATAGAACAACCATTATTCTCTGATTTAAATGAATAACCAACTCGCATCAAACAAGATCCAGATATAATGTTCATGCTCAACGCTGGCACCAAATAACAATTATTTAGGTCTAAAACTAATCCTGATGGTAGATGTAGAGGTAGCATGCCGACCGCGATCACAACGACTTTGGAACCATTTCCCACGCGCATCGTCACCTCGTCCTTAGCCAATCTTCGCTTAATCCGTAGTCCCTGTTTCGAGTTGCAAATATTAGCAACAGAACCAGTATCAAATACCCAGGTGCTACTGCGAGCATTAGTAAGGTACACATCAATAACATGTATATCACATATACCTTTGTTCACTTTGCCATCCTTCTTATCCGCCAAATACTTGGGGCAGTTCCGCTTCCAGTGTCCAGTCTGCTTGCAGTAAAAGCACTCAGTTTCAGGCTTAGGTCTAGACTTGGGTTTCTTCTCTTGAGCAGCAACTTGCTTGCCGTTCTTTTTGAAGTTCCCCTTCTTCTTCCCTTTGCCCTTTTTCTTAAAACTGGTGGTCTTGTTAACCATCAACACTTGATGCTCCTTCTTGATTTCTACCTCCGCAGCTTTTAGCATTGCGAAGAGCTCGGGAATAGTCTTGTTCATCCCTTGCATATTATAGTTCATCATGAAGCTCTTGTAGCTTGGTGGCAGTGATTGAAGAATTCTGTCAATGACACTATCATCAGGAAGATTAACTCCCAGTTGAATCAAGTGATTATTATACCCAGACATTTTGAGTATATGTTCAATGACAGAACTATTCTCCTCCATCTTGCAGCTATAGAACTTATTGGAGACTTCATATCTCTCAATCCGGGCATTTGCTTGAAATATTAACTTCAACTCCTGGAACATCTCATATGCTCCATGACGTTCAAAACGTCGTTGAAGACCCGGTTCTAAGCCGTAAAGCATGGCACACTGAACTATCAAGTAGTCATCAGCTTTGCTCTGCCAGATGTTCTTAACGTCGTCAGTTGCATCAGCAGCAGGCCTGGCACCCAGCGGTGCTTCTAGGACATAACTTTTCTGTGCAGCAATGAGGATAATCCTCAGGTTACGGACCCAGTCCGTGTAATTGCTACCATCATCTTTCAACTTTGCTTTCTCAAGGAACGCATTAAAATTCAACGGAACAACAGCACGAGCCATCTATCTACAAACAAACATAGACAAGCAAAATACTATCAGGTACTAAGTTCATGATAAATTTAAGTTCAATAAATCATATTACTTAAGAACTCCCACTTAGACAGACATCTCTCTAGTCATCTAAGTGATCACATGATCCAAATCAACTAAACCATGTCCGATCATCACGTGAGATGGAGTAGTTTCAATGGTGAACATCACTATGTTGATCATATCTACTATATGATTCACGCTTGACCTTTCGGTCTCCGTGTTCCGAGGCCATATCTGTATATGCTAGGCTCGTCAAGTATGACCTGAGTATTCCGCGTGTGCAACTATTTTGCACCCGTTGTATTTGAACGTAGAGCCTATCACACCCGATCATCACGTGGTGTCTCAGCATGAAGAACTTTTGCAACGGTGCATACTCAGGGAGAACACTTCTTTATTATTAAGTGAGAGATCATATTAAAATGCTACTGTCAATCAAAGCAAGATAAGATGCATAAACGATAAACATCACATGCAATCAATATAAGTGATATGATATGGCCATCATCATCTTGTGCTTGTGATCTCCATCTTCAAAGCACCGTCGTGATCACCATCGTCACCGGCGCGACACCTTGATCTCCATGGTAGCATCGTTGTCGTTACGCCGTCTATTGCTTCTATGACTATCGCTACCGCTTAGTGATAAAGTAAAGCAATTACAGGGTGTTTGCATTTCATACAATAAAGCGACAACCATATGGCTCCTGCCAGTTGCCGATAACTTCGGTTACAAAACATGATCATCTCATACAATAAAATATAGCATCACATCTTAACCATATCACATCACAACATGCCCTGCAAGAACAAGTTAGACGTCCTCTACTTTGTTGTTGCAAATTTTACGTGGCTGCTACGGGCTTAGCAAGAACCGTTCTTACCTACGCATCAAAAACCACAACGATAGTTCGTCAAGTTGGTGCTGTTTTAACCTTCGCAAGGACCGGGCGTAGCCACACTCGATTCAGCTAAAGTGAGAGAGACAGACACCCTCCAACCACCTTTAAGCACGAGTGCTCGTAACGGTGAAACCAGTCTCGCGTAAGCGTACGCGTAATGTCGGTCCGGGCTGCTTCATCTCACAATACCGCCGAACCAAAGTATGACATGCTAGTAAGCAGTATGAATTGTATCGCCCACAACTCACTTGTGTTCTACTCATGCATATAACATCAACGCATAAAACCTAGGCTCGGATGCCACTGTTGGGGAACGTAGTAATTTCAAAAAATTTCCTACGCACACGCAAGATCATGGTGATGGCATAGCAATGAGAGGGGAGAGTGTTGTCCACATACCTTCGTAGACCGTAAGCGGAAGCGTTAGCACAACGCGGTTGATGTAGTCGTACGTCTTCACGACCCGACTGATCCAAATACCGAACGTACGGTACCTCCGAGTTCAGCACACGTTCAGCTCGATGACGATCTCCGGCCTCCGATCCAGCAAAGCTCCGGAGAAGAGTTCCGTCAGCACGACAGCGTGGTGACGATGATGATGTTCTACCGGCGCAGGGCTTCGCCTAAACTCCGCGACGATATGACCGAGGTGGAATATGGTGGAGGGGGGCACCGCACACGGCTAAGGAACGATCCGTAGATCAACTTGTGTGTCTATGGGGTGGCCCCCTGCCCCCGTATATAAAGGAGCAAGGGGGGAGGCCGGCCGGCCCTTGGGGCGCGCCAAGGAGGGGGGAGTCCTCCTCCTAGTGGGAGTAGGACTCCCCTTTCCTAGTCCAACTAGGAAGGAGGAAGGGGAAAGGAAAGAGAGGGAGAGGGAGAGGGAAAGAGGGGCCGCGCCCCCCTCCCCTAGTCCAATTCGGACTCCCCATGGGAGGGGGCGCGCCACCTCCTGGGCTGCTGCCCTCTCTCTCCCCTCAGGCCCACTAAGGCCCAATACTTCCCCGGGGGGTTCCGGTAACCCCTCCGGCACTCCGGTTTTCTCCGAAATCGCCCGGAACACTTCCGATGTCCGAATATAGTCGTCCAATATATCAATATTTATGTCTCAACCATTTCGAGACTCCTCGTCATGTCCGTGATCACATCCGGGACTCCGAACAAACTTCGGTACATCAAAACTTATAAACTCATAATAAAACTATCATCGTAACGTTAAGCGTGCAGACCCTACGGGTTCGAGAACTATGTAGACATGACCTAGAACTATTCTCGGTCAATAACCAATAGCGGAACCTGGATGCCCATATTGGTTCCGACATATTCTACAAAGATCTTTATCGGTCAAACCGCATAACAACATACGTTGTTCCCTTTGTCATCGGTATGTTACTTGCCCGAGATTTGATCATCGGTATCCAATACCTAGTTCAATCTCGTTACCGGCAAGTCTGTTTACTCGTTCTGTAATGCATCATCCCATGACCAACTCATTGGTCACATTGCTTGCAAGGCTTATAATGATGTGCATTACCGAGAGGGCCCAGAGATACCTCTCCGACGATCGGAGTGACAAAACCTAATCTCGAAATACGCCAACTCAACATGTACCTTCGGAGACACCTGTAGTACTCCTTTATAATCACCCAGTTACGTTGTGACATTTGGTAGTACCCAAAGTGTTCCTCCGGTAAACGGGAGTTGCATAATTCTCATAGTTACAGGAACATGTATAAGTCATGAAGAAAGCAATAGCAGTATACTAAACAATCAAGTGCTAGGCTAACGGAATGGGTCATGTCAATCACATCATTCTCCTAATGATGTGATCCCATTAATCAAATGACAACACATGTCTATGGTTAGGAAACATAACCATCTTTGATCAATGAGCTAGTCAAGTAGAGGCATACTAGTGACTATATGTTTGTCTATGTATTCACACATGTATCATGTTTCCGGTTAATACAATTCTAGCATGAATAATAAACATTTATCATGATATGAGGAAATAAATAATAACTTTATTATTGCCTCTAGGGCATATTTCCTTCACTTTCCTCTTCTTCTCCTCCCCAGTGCGGGGAGGCCGAGTGTCTTCTTGTTTTCCCCCGCCTCCGCGGCAGGAATCTTCCTCGTCGTCTTCGGACGATGAGGGTATGACGGCCTTGCGCCGGGGACCCTTCCTGGTCCCCTGGGCCGCCTCCCTAGGCCCCTCGTCCTCTCCGGATGGGGCGGCCCTTTCCTCTTCCTCCTCCCCTTTGGGGGAGGAGTGTGCCTCGTCATCTTCAGACGAGGCGTCCGGTACAACCTTATGCTGGAGACCCTTCCTGGTCCCCGTGGCCTTCTTTTCGGCCTTCTTTTCCGGCACCGGGACTAGCATCTCCGTCAGGAGAGCATCTGCTGGACCTTCTGGCAGTGGAGCCGGACAGTCAATCTGCTCTGCGGTCTCCACATACTCCTGATTAAATACACACAATGACTTAAGATCCTCCCATAAGTACACTAGGGAAAATTGCATCCGGTGATAGTCAAAAAACTCACCGGACGGGGGAGCCGCGTGACGTGAAGTCCACAGTCCTCGGATGTGGGAGGAGGTATTTCGGAGGCCTTGAACAACGCCTTCCATGCGTCCTTGTGCTTCATGCTGTAGAGCTTTCGAAGCGTCTGGTGTTCGGCCGGAACGAACTCCCACAGATTAAATACCCGTCTTTGGCACGGGAGAATCCGGCGGACAAGCATGCCCTGGACCACGTTGACAAGCTTGATTTTCTTTTCCTTCGTATTCCGGATGCAGTTCTGAAGTTCGGTCAACTCCGCAGGCTCGCCCCATGCCAGGCCCTTCTTTTCCCAGGAGGTGAGCCGCATGGGAATTCCGGATCGGAATTCGGGGGCCGCCGCCCAGTTGGCATCGCGCGGCTCGGTGATGTAGAACCACCCCGATTGCCACCCTTTCACGGTCTCTGAAAAGGAGCTGTCAAGCTAGGTGATGTTGGGCATCTTGCCCACCATGGCGCCTCCGCACTCCACCTGCTGGCCGCTCACGATCTTTGGCTTCACGCAGAAGATTCGTAGTCTCAAGCCGAAGTGAGGCTTGATGCGGAGGAAGGCCTCGCACACGACGATAAACGCCGAGATGTTGAGGACGAAATTTGGGGCTAGATCATGGAAATCTAGCCCGTAGTAGAACATGAGCCCGCAGACGAAGGGATGAAGCGGAAATCCTAGTCCATAGACGAAGTGGGCAAGAAACACGACCCTTTCGTGGGGTTCCAGAGTAGGAATGATCTGCCCTTCGTTCGGTAGCCGGTGCGCGATGTCTGCGACCAAGTATCTGGCCGCCCGGAGCTTCGCAATATGCTCCTCTTTCACGGTGGAGGCCAGCCACTTGCCTCCTGCTCCGGACATGTTTGGTTGTGCGGAGAAAGTGTGAACTAGGGCGCTGGAGCTCGAGGGTGTGAGAATGGATAAGCAGAGGAGGAAGAAGGCATGGGTGAAAATGGGGAATCCTTATCCCTTTATAGAGGCGACAAGAACGGTGCACCTCCCCACCTTCCTGTTGAGAATCGCTTATTTCCCAAGCGCCACGATTGATTGCGCGGTTGGGTTACCCATACCCGTGTTGATGGAAATCCCGTGATAAGGGGACATGATCTTTGCTTTGACAAGACGTGCCGAAGAAACCGCCTCGCAATATGCGCTATGGCTGGTTGTGGGAAAACGGTTCGAATAATGACCTGACCGTAGTGTCATGTCACTTTGTCTAAAAGTTGTCAGCGGATTACATTTGTGAAATATCATTCTCTCTACAGTGGTATGTGAAGATCATCTTGCAGATCCGGACACGATCTAAGTGTTCGGTAATTACTATGGAGTATTTGAAGATGGAACCCGCCTTGCAATGCCGAAGACAGAACTGCGCGCCGGACTCATCGTCATTGAAGCCTGGTTCAGGGGCTACTGAGGGAGTCCTGGATTAGGGGGTATCCGGACAGCCGGACTATATACTTTGGCCGGACTATAGGAGCATGAAGATACAAGACTCAAGACTTCATCCCATGTCCGGATGGGACTCTCCTTTCCGTGGAAGACAAGCTTGGCGATCCGGATATGATATTTCCTTCTTTGTAACCGACTCCATGTAAACCCTAGCCCTCTCCGGTGTCTATATAAATCAGAGGGTTTAGACCTTAGAGACAGAATCATAATCATCATAGGCTAGCTTCTAGGGTTTAGCCTCTACGATCTCGTGGTAGATCAACTCTTGTAATACCCATATCATCAATATCAATCAAGCAGGAAGTAGGGTTTTACCTCCATCGAGAGGGCCCGAACCTGGGTAAAACATTGTGTCCCTTACCTCTTGTCACCATTAGCCTTAGACGCACAGATCGGGACCCCCTACCCGAGATCCGCCGATTTTGACACCGACACTCCTCTACATAATTTTTTCCTTGTCTCAAACACTATAGTTTTTGAAGTAATTCACGTTGATAATATGGTGGAACCCAATGAGTATTCATAGCAGTTTTCAAAGCAGCCTAAGAAGTAGGGATATTATCATGGTATAGTCTATAATGTGAAGACCACCAAACAGAAGAAAAACTAGTGAATTCACAAACAACAATAGCAACACGTATATCCTTAGGATACTATAAGCATGTGAAATGTTGTTCAGTTTCTAACTCCCAAGTAAGATATACATTTGGAATGTTTCTACCCTCAAACAGTGGGATATTCAATTTTAGTTTAGGAATATGGTCATAATCTCGTACCTGAGGTGGTGCTGGAGCCCCACCATTGCGATTATATACATGAGGTCGACCTGATGGTGGTGGTGCTGGTGCTTGCACGTATTTCTGATTTTGATCAACCTCATCCTCATAATAGTCGTCCACCTCTGCATTAGTAGCAGGAGTTACCGAAGCATCAACAACAGTAGCAGCGACACCAGAATTTTATCCTGGCTCAAGAGGAACACGGCCCGCTCGACGCAGGGTTGTTTCATGACGTGGAGGTCGTTGCTGTTGTTGTTGTAATGGTGTAGCAGATGCAGGTGGTGGTCGTCGAAGACTTGCGAGTACTTCATCGAAATTGGCATCCAACTTGGTGTCAATTGTCTTCTCAACGTCATCAATCCTCTCCAGTGCATTTCCAAAGTTGGCCATGACGTCTTCCACCTGTCAACCCAACATTTGCTGAAATTTTATCATGAAGCTCCTTCTTCTTCATGTTCTCCCACTCAATCTCGTCGTCTTGTGGTCCTGCCATGGTTAGCAGCAATAGAAACACACAAGAATATGATCCTAGAGACTATTAGAAAGTGGTAGTGTGTCACAAGTCCGTCAAGCAAATCTCAAATTCTTACCAGTTCTTACCCAACAGTAGGTGGTGATCGGCAACTGTTGTAGTCAAGAACTCTGAAAGCTTGGATAGAGTGATTACCAGGGGGAGTCAAACGCATGATGTAGATGTATGTGGAGCTGGGAAGGCTTATAATATGGTAGCAAAAGGGTCAGCAATAATCAATTCAGAGATGCAAAGTTTAATACACGCTCAATGACGGTACTATGCTGGTCCTAGGCTAGACCGTGCTAGAGACGCGAGCCTAGAACACTAATAAAAGCACAATGCTACACGTAAACAAGGGAGGAGCACACTCTGAATCTCTTTTTTTTCACTTTTTTTGCACTTTTTCCTCTTTTGTTCCTCCGCAACAACTTTTTTTTTTAAAAAGTCTACAAATGGTCTAAATACTGCCTAGCCAGAATTTTCCAGACTTAGTTTTTTTTAAACTGGAACTATTTCTTACTGCGGGTAGCACTAAAGTTGGGGAGTCCGAATTGGTCATGACTTAGAGTATGGCATGATATGGATACCAAAACAAAGGAACAAATACTGGACTCGGACTAGGACTGATGGCAGAGATGAATCTGGTAGAAGCTCAGACTGGTGGCGGATATATGTAGGGCGGTGGAACATGGACTCGTGGTGAATCTGCGATGGAGGTGGACTCGGATTATCATGATGGCAGTGAATATGGGGTATATGGCAGCGGTGATGACGATGGTGGTATATGGCAGCAGTAACGATGATGGTGTTATATGGCAGTGGTGATGACGATGGTGGTATATGGCAGTGGTGATGATGATGGTGCGGCGGCGGCGTGACAACTTGTGAACAGAACTCGAAACTCTAGAGGACTAGACACTAAGACTAGCAACTAGACACGATGATGCAACCGCGAATTCCACAATGCAAAACCCTAAAAAGATTATGCAAAGGCTCAGATTGGTTCGGATATGATGAACTAACCCTAATTTTTTTGGCTTTTTCGTGGACTCTAGGTATGAAAAACAGACTCGATCTAAACTACGAAAAATTGTAAAATCTCATCGAGCAACCTGGCTCTAGTACCACTTGATAGAGGCGAGGGTGTCCGATCTTTCGATGAGATGGTAGCTATCGTTTTTGGTGGAGTAGACTTTGACGATCCGACTACAAACATGTGAAGACGCTACACCTTAAAAATCGCTAAACCAACTCCGAGAGGTTATTAACCACGCCGGATCATGATCTAGCTAACCATGAAGGTCCATTTCTTGCAAGTAAATGAAGAACAAGCAAGTAACTGAAATTGCAATCTGGATATTGGTAATATAAGAGGAAAGTTTTATTAACGAAGGTGGGGTTCTGTGACATCTTGGTCTGGTAGTTGAACACAAATGAAGTACACAAAGTTGTAGCTACGGTGAACTTTTAATCAAAACAATACCCAAAGTCTAAAAAAGACCCTAAGGCCTGTATATATGGAGGAGTAGGGGGAATTTCGTGACCCCTTGTAGGAGGGGTCCGAAACCAACCCTAACTTTGTTTCTCCACATATACGGACTCTAAAGAGAGCCTATACTTATATATTTCGAAATTACATGGGCCTGGCCCAATAATAAGGTGACGCAACACCTATAATAGCCTTTGGACGAAATTTGTGAAGTGGCATCTTGTATATGTCGTCCAAGCCTTCATGCACTCATTACAGTGGCTTCAAAGTCCTGAAATCATCACTTGAAACTCCGTTCTTGTTTCCCTTCCACATGCTATCATCTCCATGCTTGTTCTTGCTCCAATGTTCATCCTTCTCCAAGCTAGGCCCTTCATTTGTAAGCAAAACAAATGTATCCAATTTAGGCAGCGTCATATTCTCATGAACATTAGAATCATTAGCAAGAAACGGAAGTACCTGGTAATTTAATTGGCGTGCGCAAGCTCTAGTAATTGGTCCAGTATGTATAGTAGCAGGGGCTGTGGGTGTAACAATGGTATTGATGTGCTCATCACTTGGTTTTCCCCTCCACCCGTTCGTTCGAGGGTTGATGTTCTACTACGGACTCGACTTCCATGACCTGGCTCCGAACTCCTTCCTCCACATCATCGTCTTTATCATCGCCTGTGAGGCTTTTCTTCAGGTTCATCCACACTTTGGCCTGTGGAAAGGTTTTCAATGTGAAGCCGAAGATCGTCGATGGCCAGCATGTAGATTGTGGGGGTGCCATGGTGTCCGGGCTTTCTCGACTCGGCTAGCCAGAGGGCG
This sequence comes from Triticum dicoccoides, assembly GCF_002162155.2. Lineage (NCBI taxonomy): Eukaryota > Viridiplantae > Streptophyta > Magnoliopsida > Poales > Poaceae > Triticum > Triticum dicoccoides. The sequence continues at coordinate 182,558,216 of NC_041389.1, forward strand.
TGTTTATAGACATAGTCAAGATCTGGCAGAAGGAATGGTTCTATATTATAGAACCCCGTGAGGCAACATCGGCGGCTGCTCTAGACTTCAGATCCAGACCCCTCGCGATGTTAATCTCATGGACCAAGAAGGGGCTGGACTAGGAACCTGCCGCCGAGGTGAAGGTGCTGCATAAACCCATCACCAGCATGATAGAGGCGGGGGGTCACATTGACCAACATGGTCCGGATCATGCTCCAGCGTAGGCTACGGCTATGCCAAGACCGGACCACACCAATGTGGTCTTGGAAGCCTGAAGACCCCCGCATCATGCGATTCCTTCATGGAACCACCCGCGAGAAGTTGTGGAGATCAGTGTTCAAGCCGTAGGAGACTTGGCCAACTGGAAGGAGGACCTTGGCCTCGACGCCAAGAACCCCCCTAAAGAGGTGATGCATCACTATTATTTTCAACGCTTAAATTCTCGTATTTCCACTACAGCCCTTAACTCCTTCACTCATATTTCCGCCAGGGCTGTCTGAAGAAGGCCGAGCAGATGGGCAGTCTGGCTCCGCTGCCCAAAGACCCCATATCAACCCAGCTAGGAGAGATGCTGATAGTGGCGCCCTACAAGGCGTCAGAGCAAAGGAAGAAGAAGAAGAACCCCGCAAGGGAGGCCAGGGAGGGCCTTCGCCCATGAGTCGCCCCGGACACCAAGTCCGGGGATACCCACGCCGCCTCCGCAAAAGAGGGGGACCAGGAAGAAGAAGAGGAAGAGGAGAGCAACTCCTCCCACATAAGGAAGAGAGCGGCGTCGGCCGAAGCTGAAGGGGAACACCCTTCCCCAGCTTCGAAGAGGAGAGGGAGGGGGAAACTCATCATACCTGACGACAGCTCAGACTCTGATAAGGAGTTCACAGCCTCTGAAAAGATCCCCGAGTCGGTTCCTAGAGTCAAGGCCCGCATTGAAAGGTAGGAGTCCAAAGACTGTTCGGGTATTAGTTTTACTAGACCATTACTAAAAATATATGTTCTTTTGTGCTATAGCCTACCCCGTGACCACCCTACTGACTCAATGTTAGAGGACACTTCTCCGCCAGCTGATCTGGCAGAAAGTGGAGGTGCATCATACTCTGCGCCTCCTCCGATCATCGAAGAGACTAGGGAGGTGATGTTCCAGAGGACCCCGCCCGTGCCGAATATGGGAGGGGAATGGGGATATCGACATGGCTGAGGCTAACGCTTTGGCCGCCGAAGACAAGGAGAAGGAGATTGGGCAAGCCGAGCCCTTAACAGATGACGGTTCCGGAGCCTGAATGGCCCTACAAAGCGACGCAATAGCCTTCCACCGAAGGGGGAGCAGGGGCCTGCCGCCAGCGCCGAACACCGGGAGACGGGGTGTGACCGAATAGCCGGACATGATGGAGGAGGCTATGAAAACTCCTCCATAGTCGTGAAACAACGCACCATGATGGTTGCGGCTTTACAAAGCATTCAGTCCATTAATAGCAGACTGAAAGATGCTTTTGGTGATCTTGTAACAGGCTTTGAGGTAAATAAAGTAATGTTTTTTTATTTGTGAGTAAGATTTGAGCAATCCTTTTATGTATCAGCTCCCGAGACTCCGGCAGGTTGTAAAGAAACCTGGCGGAGGATCGAAATTGTGAAGGCGTTGGCCGAAGTATCATCTTGGTTTTATTTTGTGGGCTTCAGCATTGGTGGCTGCTTCCAATGCCGCTGAGTTGGTTGAGATTAATCGGAAGCTGAAGGGCTCTAAGGAAGAACTCAACCTCGTGAACAGGCGGCTAGATGAAGCACAAGGTTAGTCTGTTCGAAACACAGTCCTTTGCATAGTTTATGCTTAAGTATAATTTTCGGGATGATCCCTGAAGCAAGAAAATCATTGCAGCTAGTGTCGTGGAGGTCGGAAGCCTCAAAGCCGAGCTGCAGAAGGCGAAAGCCGACCCAGTCAAACAGAAGGCGGTGGCCGACCGAATGGCTGCCGAGCTCACGCCGGTGAAAAGCGACAATGAGAAGCATGAGGCCGGGGTGGTCGAGGTGCAACAGGAGCTCAAGGATGGCATCACCAAATTGAGGACCTTGAGCAAAAGAATAAAGAGCATGCCACCGAGCTGTCCAATGAAGATAGAAGTCCAGGAAGCGCGAACAGAGGCGTGAGGTGCTCGGGAAGAGCTCCGACAAGTGAAGCAAATTGCGAATGGTAAGCAGTACTTACTGCAAAGTGAATTCAGCGGCCAAATATTGACATTGCTTGCCCGGGTGTGACGTTCCATAGGAACCTTTGCGAAGCTCTCTAGGAGTGTGGAAGATGCGTGAAGATATTATGCGGCTTGAGAAGGTAACACTGATCTGAGGCTATTCTGGGCGTAGTTCCAGGCACCCGGGCACCCTCCCCTCCTTGTTAATCAAATGAAGTAGTTGATGGAGCTGCACCGGATGGCGGAGCCGGACATGAAGGATCTTTGTGTTCGGTTGTGGCCCTCTGATCCCCTGTCGAGCAGCTATTTCGGTCTTCTGGCGAAGTTGTGTGGATATTGCGGCCCATGTTGAGACCGTCAAGCACTCGGTGTGCATTGAAGGGGCTCGATTGGCATTCCTGAAGACCATGGTGCATTTGCCAAACATCAAACCCTTCGAGATGGCCATCGGACCTCCCCGAACTGGAAAGGAGCGTGGGCGAGCAGTACTTCGCCGCTGTGATAGATAGTGCTTGGGCCGTAGATACATTGTGTTCCAAGGATGTGATCCTTGAGTAGTTGTATATTAAGCTGTGGTTGATGCCTTATGATGCAGTTGTTTTTTGTATGGTTTATCATACTTGCATATGTATATGTTGATTTTGATTCCTGTGCGGCCGTTTTATGCTGAAAGTTACCAACCATCGGCTTTAGCCCCCACGTAAATGTGATGAGGAGTGTTCCATCCTCCAAACTGTAACACTTAGCCGATGTCTCGGTGCTCGGAGGTGGTAGTGCAGGAGGGGAACAAGGCAATCAGACTATGCGGTTTTCTGACTTTCACTTAGCCATAGGAGCTTAAATATGGGGGCCGGTAACCAGCCCCCAATGTGGGGAGACGCGTGACAAACCCGAGGTCTAGGCATCTACCACGTGGTTTGTACAAGAACAAACCCTTCATGTTACATGGTCAAATCGCCAATGATTTTAGGTTTGATACCAGTCATCAGATTGCCGACCAGTTCTCGCCTATTATTGAAGAAAATATGTCCTAGAGGCAATAATAAAGTTATTATTTATTTCCTTTTTTCATGATAAATGTTTATTATTCATGCTAGAATTGTATTAACCGGAAACTTAGTACTTGTGTGAATACATAGACAAAACATAGTGTCCCTAGTATGCCTCTAGTTGACTAGCTCATTAATCAAACATGGTTAGGTTTCCTAACCATAGACATGTGTTATCATTTGATGAATGGGATCCCATCATTAGGAGAATGATGTGATGGACAAGACCCATCCGTTAGTTTAGCATTATGATTGTTACAGTTTCATTGCTACTGCTTTGTTCATGACTTATACATGTTCCTCAGACTATGATATTATGCAACTCCTAAATACTGGAGGAACACCTTGTGTTCTATCAAATGTCACAATGTAACGGGGTGATCATAAAGATGCTCTACATGTGTCTCTGAAGGTGTTTGTTGGGTTGGCATAGATCGAGATTAGGTTTTGTCACTTCGTGTTTTGGAGAGGTATCTTTGGGCCCTCTCGGTAATGCTCATAACTATCAGCCTTGCAAGCAATGTAACTAATGAGTTAGTTGCACGATGGAGCATTACGGAACGAGTAAAGAGACTTTCCGGTAACGAGATTGAACTAGGTATGATGATACCGATGATCGAATCTCGGGCAAGTAACATACATGACAAAGGGAACAACGTATGTTGTTGTGCGGTTTGACCGATAAAGATCTTCGTAGAATATGTAGAAGCCAATATGAGCATCCAGGTTCCGCTATTGGTTATTGATCGGAGATATGTCTCGATCATGTCTACATAGTTCTCGAACCCGTAGGGTCCGCATGCTTAACGTTCGATGACGATTTGTATTATGAGTTATGTGTTTTTGATGACCAAAGCTTGTTCGGAGTCCCGAATGAGATCACAAACATGACGAGGAGTCTCGAAATGGTCCAAACATAAAGATTGATATATTGGACTATGTTATTCAGACACCGGAAGAGTTCTGAGTGATTTTGGGTAAAAACGGAGTGCCGGAGGGGTTACCAGAACCCCCGGGGAAGCAATGGGCCAACATGGGCCATAGGGGAGAGAGAGGACATCCCACAAAGGGGAGGAGCCCCCCTGGGGAGTCCGAATAGGACAAGGGAAGGGGGCGCGGCCCCCCTTTCCCTCTCCCTCTCCCTCTCCCTTCCTTCCCCTCTTCCTCCAGCTGGAACCCTGCTAGGACTTGGAGTCCTAGTAGGACTCCCTTCTCCTGGAGCGCCCTGCAAGGGCCGTGTCCGGACCCCTACTCAATGCCACGCCGATCTAGCATGTAACACCTCATATCACTTTGTGGCCTCATGCACAGTATTCCCATGGGTGTCGCCTTACCAGGCCCGGGACCGTTTGCGCCTTTTGGCTCACGTATATGATAGTGTGGCTAGCATCCATATGACAAAGAACCCGGGCTGACATGGCTAGTCGTAAACCCAAAGTGGCACTAACTTATAGGGACAGGCATACATGACCCAACAATGAACGTGTCGGTCGATAGCGAGTGAATCCGGGCTGTAGCAGCTGGGCTAGCAGGACTCCGGTAAACCGGGCTGTAGCAGGCTAACAGGACTGCGGTAGACATCGCGTGACATTTCCCTGAAGGGACAAACACAGGAACAAAGAAGGACACATGCCGGCCAGCCTAAGTGTTCCGGAGCAGTAGCAAGCTACCATGGCTCAGTGGAAGCACTAGGAGACATTTCCCGGTAAGAGAGGCTACCAAGGATAAACAACTAGGTTGTCAGATCCCACACATACCAAGCATTTCAATAACATACACGCAATATGCTCGATATGTGCAAATACAACATGGCATCACAACATGACTCTACAACTCAAGTATTTCATTCAGTAGGCTCCGAGGAGCGAGATATTACAAACATGGGTCTCATGACCCAACACTCAGAGCATACAAGTCAAAGCACAAGCAGAAGCTTAACATGTCTGAGTACAGACATCTACAAATGAAAAAGGCCGAGAAGCCTGACTATCTACCAGATGCTGCCGAGGGCACAAGATTGTAGCTGAGGTAAGAAGCTAAATGTCGAAGTCCACATGGAACTACCAGCGAGACTGAAGACTCTCTGCAAAAACATAAAATAGGCAAACGTGAGTACAAATGTACCCAGCAAGACTTACATCAGAACTAACTACATATGCATCATTATCAACAAAGGGGGTGGTGGAGTTTAACTTCAGCAAGCCAGCTTTGACTCGGTGGCTATCCTGAACTACGACTACAAGTAACTCTTATGAGGTAGTGCACACGAGTCCACATATTCACAATATCAATACACCACTATGGATCCGCTCCCGTCTCCCTACGAGAACGCCATCCATAGCACTCACACTTATCTTGCGCATTTTAGAGTATCCACTTTCACTTGTCTATGAACCGTACAGGCAACCCAGAGGTCCTTTACCGCGGACACGGCTATTCGAATAGATAATGTTAACCCTGCAGGGGTGTACTTCTTGACACATGCTCTCACCACTTATCGCCGTTTACACGACATGTACTCGACAACCTTCAAGCGGAAGCCCAACGAGGGTGTCCGCCACGACCTGACTAACCACGCAAGTCTCTCGTCCAGGTTTATCGCCCATTCGGGTCCATCCGCAAGGAGATCCGGCCGGGGTGTCACTCACGGCCCCAAACGATGTGTGCAGGGTTCCCAAGCCCACCTCGACGGCTGGATCTATGCTTGGTACACCGTTCCATGGTGCCTAGTCTGTCCCAAGCCCACCTGTACCGGGTGCCACTTGGTAGACTACTAACACTACCTACAAACACCAGAAACTAGTTGCAACTCCTAGACAGAGATCAGGTTGATTAATAAGTCGAGTGAGACAATTAAGGATCCCAATATGTGGTAGTAACTGTTTCATGGATCACAAACACAGAACTCAGTTCCTGAGGAAGGCTTCAATGAGACAACCCACCATGTACTCCTACATGGCCTCTCACTGCTACCTTTACCAAATCGTGTTCACACACTTAGCTCACACACAGTAGGACATGATCACACACCTCTGATTCATCCCTGATGAATCAGACCCGACTCAACTCTAAGAAGTAGCAGGCATGACAAACAAGCATGAATGAGTAGGCACATCAGGGCTGAAACAACTCCTACTCATGCTAGTGGGTTTTCATCTATTTACTGTGGCGATGATAGGTCATGCAGAGGAAAAGGGGTTCAGCTACCGCAGCAAGTAACACATGAGTCGTTGTTGTCCTAATGCAGTAAAAGAGAGCAGGAGCGAGAGAGTGGGATTGTATCGGAATGAACAAGGGGGTTTTGCTTGCCTGGCACTTCTGAAGATAATATAGTTCTCCATCTGTGTCATCGAATAATCGTCGGAACCACGTTTACTGAGAGGGGAAAAACACCAGCAACAGAGAAGAAATACAATCAATGCAATGCACAATATGATGCATGATATGACAAGGCAAAATGAGTGTGTTGGGCTAATGCATCTACAACCAGAGTGGTTTGAGCTCATTTGAATCAAAGATTCAAATGCAAACTCAAGTTATGGGTTTATAAAGTGCATTATAACGTTTTATATAAACAGCAGGTTTAAGTTGCTTAAACATGCATGAAACTAGTGCAGATGGATAGACTGGATTTTTCTGATCATTTTTCATATATAAATTAATTCATTCTGAGTTATAGTTGAATTTATATGAATTTTAGAAGTTTAGGACATTTTCTGAAATAAATAAATCATTTCTGATTTATTTAAAATACAGAAAGTATTTACAGTGTCAGTGTGACATCATGATGATGTCAGCAAGTCAACAAGGCTGGTCCGGGTCAAACCTGACCAGTGGGGCCCACTGGTCAGTGACACAACTAACTAACAGAGTAACAGAGTTAGTTAGTGTTAGGTTAAGCACTAATCTAGGTTAATTATCACTAAACTAAACCTAACTAATAATTAACAGGGGCGGCCCACACGACAGTGGGTCAGGGGGAAGTCAAACCCCGATCAGGCGTGGTCAAACCCACCGGACCCGGTCCACGGCTCGTCGTCGACGATGACAGAGACGGCGGAGGGCTTCGAAAATCGCCCACAGGCGATGGTTTTGGGCGTGAGAAGGCTCTACGAAGAGCTGCTGCTCGCGTGCAGCTGATGGAGCAGACGGCGGAAGCTTTGGTGGCCGCAGACGACCGCGGCGAGGTCATCCGTGGCGGCCGGAGTTTGGGAGGGGTTGGGTTCGGCGCTACGGCGGGCAGATGGATGAACCGAAGCGACCGCGAGGCTCTACGTGTGGCTAGGAAGCGTTTGGACGCACTGGCGCGAGCAAATGGTCGTCGGAGGTGCATCAGTGACGAGCTCCTGCAGCGGAGCATCTCGGCTCAGAGGGAGCAGGCGGCTAGAGGAGAGAACGAGCTCGGGGAGAAGGGGGAAAGATGGCAGAGCTCATAGCGGGTGCATCGATGGCCTCGGCGAGCTCGGGGAGGCAACATAGCAGGTGCACGGTCGCCGGCGATCTCGGCGGACCGAAGTTGAAGGAGAGGACGATGGCGACGTTCCAGAGCTTTCGGTGTCGCTTGGCTTGGCGCAGAAGACGGGGACGTCAAGGCGGAGCCCTCGGGCACGTCAGAGGGGCGAGGGGGAGGCGGTGGTCGCGGCAACGACGAGCGGCGGCGACGGCTGCGCTCGGGCATGGGAGGGAGAGAGGGCAGAGGAGGGGAAGAGCTCGAGAGAGAGTGAGGGGCGGTCGGGGAGGCTGCGTGGCGTGCGTGGAGGCATCCAGGGCGGCGGGGACACATGCAGGGAGGGAGCTCACGTGGCCCGCGGAGCGCACGCGTGCGTCGGGCTCGCGCCCTGTTCGACTGGCGGGAGGACGACGATGACTGGCACAGGCCAGTGGGCTGGGCCGCCAGGTGGGCTGGCCAGCTGGGCTATAACAGTGCGAGGCCAGGTAGGCAGGCCCAGGTAACTCTCTCTATTTTCTAATTTAAATTGTTTCTGTTTTCTACTTATTCTGTTTTGTTTTGATTTAGTAGAATACTAAACCATTTTATAAAATCCTGGAAATAATTAGGGGTGCTGTCTGAATTATTCTAGTGACCCATAACAATTTCCAACATTTTTGGAGCACCTAAAATATATATAGCATTTAAATAGCTCCAATTCAAATATGTTTGAATTAATTCAAAGCCCGAATATGTCCTGCGAAATGTAAACCATTTTAGGTAGATGCTTCCACCTCAATCCAGAAATGTTGAACATTTTTAAAGGGCATTTTGAGTTCAATGGAAAAGATTTTATTTTGACCTTAGTTGAATTCATTAGGTGCTAGAGTTTGAGAATCCCCATTTCATATTTAAGATGATCATGCAAGGACAAGCAAAGGCTAAGCTAGGGCTGTGAAAACTCACCCCCACTAAACAAGAATCTCGTCCCAAGATTCCAGACGTGAGGTAAAAGGAAAGGGGGTCACAAAACTATCACGATCTTTAGGATCCAACTGCCCTTCTCGAAGATGTTGGTTCATTGATTCAAATTGATCTTGACGTCTTTGCTTTTGAGATCTTCATCCAACACGATGATGATAGAAAGAAATTCTATGGAACTGATCTCCTCAAAGATCGAGCAACTGACGATCAACTCACGGAATGAGGCATAGAACATCTCTCGAGCTGAGACACGAAGCATACATCCAAAGGGATGGAGTGTAACAGATGACGAGGGTTCACTAGGTAGACAGCAATTCCACACCTAAGAGAGTGGTGAACGGTTGTCAACATAGTGAGGAGTTGAGTTACCATGATACCACAACGAGACATCCTGGAGGAGGGTGATTTGTAGATATCCTCTTAAGTGACAAAAAGAATTACCTTTGATTCAGAGATCATTGAAACCCTTTATACCAACCTAAGGCAAGTCACAATCGATCATTTGACGGAGTTCAAGGAATGGCATATCCGGATTCGAATGGATGATGTGGATTACCTTGTTGAAGACAACGCAAGGGATGATTTTGCTTATCATCGAAAATTGGTGGAATCCATGGTAGGACCACTTTTGAAGATGATGCTGAATAAGAATTGCTAAGGAGGCATCCCATAGTGAAATGGCACAAAGACGATGCAATATAGGAACAAAATGCAAATGTTGGAATGTTCCAACCATCATATCTGCTTGAGATTCAGATCTGGTTAGTAACAGGATACTTCAGACTCAACATGTCTGCAAAAGAAAGTTTGCAACACAATTCGACGAGATGGCGTTGCGAGATTCTCGGGAAATGAACTACGATAGCAAGCTCCAAAACATGAGCTGGTTCTGCTACATACAAGTGAACACACTGTCCCAGACAAGCATGGCCATGTAGTAGTCTTATAATAGAACACTACTGAGTTCAGGTGGGGAACGATCAACGAGGATATCGAAGTCTTGTGCATGAACTAGTATACACACATCAACTCCTTTTCCTTGAACAAATCAATCACTGGATTGGGGTGCTAGGGAATACACATGGGATGAAGGTTGCAAGTCTCCAAACCACAGAATACTTCGCACATCTGCTTGACTGACTTGGGATGATTCCGGAGGAGGCAAAAATAAACTTTCTCGAATTCACGGCGGCAACTTGCATCAAATGCACATGAATCAAAGGAAGTCACTTCTTTCATCGAACATATCCTTCATGAATGGAACACGAAGGCATTGCTTACAAAGTTTCCAACACTAGCTTAATATTCAACACGATTATGGAAAACATAAGGATGTTGTCGATGGGCTCAGCAACAATTCATCTAGGTGTTTCCATATAAATGGAATTCCATAATTATGTGAACAAGGTGATAGCATCGGTCAGACCAAAAGATGTAATGGTGTATGCTCGAGGGATCAACCAAGAGTAAGACAACATTACGAATATCGTTGGTTATTTTTTGATTTGAAGATAGCCCACACTCAAATCAAAGTTTTAACAAGATAATTGATCCAACAACTGATCACGAGGATCAATCAATGAGGATAACATCTTTCTTCAATACACACACACACAATGATATCCCTTTGGAATGAACTGAGACGGACAAGCTTTTATCTTCCAACTCTCCAAGTTGTTGTTTAGCTTAACCAACTAGCTCAGGGTATCCAATATGAATTCTTGGAGAAAGGGTGGTTTCGAAAACCAACTTGATCACGAGCTCAACATAGCGGTCAGGTGACAACCTGGTGATACTTCCGAGAAGATAATCGGAAAATCACGAACCACCGATATGCTATTAAGCTCGAGAACAATCTTGCTTTTCAGAGCAAGACGAGATGATCAAATAAGCAAGGGATTGGCATAGCCCTAACTCATTGATCGAAAGGTGCACCGAAAATAAGGACTAGGTAGCACAATCTATCTTAGAATGATGATTCAAGAACCAACACACTAAGAATTAATTTATTGTCCTTTAACTACCTAGCAACAGAGTTGCTAGGAGTATAGATTTCATACATCACGATTCACTTGTCGGCATTCCGGTTGCAACATGGGGACCAAGAAATGAATAATGATGGAGAGAGTATCATTGTATCAAGAGTTCATAGGATGGTGTGAAATTCCCATGGCATTCTTGATATAAAGAAGGTAATACTACAAGGTAGAACAGAACAAAAGCTGGGTTGGCATTTTGATGTGCGAGGTACAACTACTTTGACCCAATCCTAGATGTGGATGAGGTACTGGAGTTTGTTTCTCCTAGTCATTCCAGAATAGAATGGCTTGACGGACCACAAGAGTAATAGACATCGATGAACGAATGCACACATACTCTTGACTATCAATTGATAGACAAGGGACAGAAAACAACTAAAGAGGGACAACTCAAAAGAACATACGATTTTCTGAGTTGTGGGTGCATAGATTAGCATGTCGAATGAGTTCAACATATTCTTCCGGATAACCCATGCAGAAAGGTAGAACTGGCGGAGTCACAATATAGAATGGAGAACTCGTCAAGAGCACTTTTGTTGTGATCTTTTTGGTTCAAAGAACTTCTGCCATAAGCGGTTCATAGTATTTGGAAGAAGGAAATACCACAGACCTCGAGGACTATCACAAAGGTTACTAAGATCCTAAAGGAACTAGCAAACACTATCAACATGAGGTAATTAGGGTGATTCTCGGGTTCAAAACCTAGGAGTAGAATACCTACTACTAAGTGGCATCACAGGATGCTTTCGAGAATGATGGCCAGAATCATCACACTGGGAACACAAAGCATGGCTAGATTACTAGGTGATACTCTAAGACACCTAGGGTCATAATAATAACTCCAACATATATTTCAAGGCAACAAAGTACCTCAACTCACCGATTAGTGTGGTTAATCTGGCCCAAAGGGACATCAAAACGGGAGGAAGGGATTTTGCAAATGCTTCAGACTATTTAGAAACCTGGGATGACTCAGACAGCATAACGGCTGTAAATGCTCAAAAAGATTTGAGACATGCTACAAAAATGGTGGCATAACCACTCAGAAGCACAATATCAAGGTTTCGAGATCAACAGTTAACATACAGAGGTGGAAACTGAACTGAGGCTTAAATCCAACAATCTTATGAGTCTACTGATTAGTAACACGTGATCCTGACAGAAAGAAGCGAAATCCTAGTTCCTTAACCCCGTAGGAAAAATAAGATGACTCGGATCAGAAGGCATAAGGGATAAGGAGTAAAAAGAGCCTTATGCTCCATCCCACAATCAATTCCCTTATATAACTAAAGAATTTCTAGACTCAACTCCGACCAGTTTGGCTTGGTAATCCTACAGGCAGTCAAGCTCTGATACCAAAGCTGTCAGGACCCCGACTCAATGCCACACTGATCTAGCATGTAACACCTCATATCACTTTGCGGCCTCACGCATGGTATTCCCACAGGTGTCGCCTTACCAGGCCCGGGACCGTTTGTGCCTTTTGGCTCACGTATATGATAGTGTCGCTACCATTCATATGACAAAGAACCCGGGCTGACATTGCTAGTCGTAAACCCAAAGTGGCTCTAACTTACAAGGACAGGCAGACATGACCCAACAACGAACGTGACGGTCAACAGCGAGTGAATCCGGGCTGTAGCAGCTGGGCTAGCAGGACTCCGGTAAACCGGGCTGTAGCAAGCTAACAGGACTCCGGTAGACACCGCGTGACATTTCCCCGAAGGGACAGACACAAGAATGAAGAAGGACACATGCCGGCCAGCCTAAGTGTTCTGGAGCAGTAGCAAGCTACCATGACTCAGTGGAAGCACTAGGAGACATTCCTGGTAAGAGAGGCTACCAAGGATAAACAACTAGGTTGTCGGATCCCACACATACCAAGCATTTCAATAACATACACGCAATATGCTCGATATGTGCAAATACAACATGGCATCACAACATGACTATACGACTCAAGTATTTCATTCAGTAGGCTCCGAGGAGCGAGATATTACAAACATGGGTCTCATGACCCAACACTCAGAGCATACAAGTCAAAGCACAAGCGGAAGCTTAACATGTCTGAGTACAGACATCTACAAATGAAAAAGGCTGAGAAGCCTGACTATCTACCAGATCCTGCTGAGGGCACAAGATCGTAGCTGAGGTAACAAGCTAAACGTCGAAGTCCACATGGAACTACTAGTGAGACTGAAGTCTCTCTGCAAAAACATAAAATAGGCAAACGTGAGTACAAATGTACCCAGCAAGACTTACATCAGAACTAACTATATATGCATCATTATCAACAAAGTGGTGGTGGAGTTTAACTGCAGCATGCCAGCTTTGACTCGGTGGCTATCCTGAAATACGACTGCAAGTAACTCTTTTGAGGTGGCGCACACGAGTCCACATATTCACCATATCAATACACCACTATGGATCCGCTCCCGTCTCCCTACGAGAACGCCATCCATAGCACTCACACTTATCTTGCGCATTTTAGAGTATCCACTTTCACTTGTCTATGAACTGTACAGGCAACCCAGAGGTCCTTTACCGCGGACACGGCTATTCGAATAGATAATGTTAACCCTGCAGGGGTGTACTTCTTGACACACGCTCTCACCACTTATCGCCGTTTACACGACATGTACTCGGCAACCTTCAAGAGGAAGCCCAGCGAGGGTGTCAGCCACGACCTGACTAACCACGCAAGTCTCTCGTCCAGGTTTATTGCCTATTCGGGTTCCATCCGCAAGGAGATCCGGCAGGGGTGTCACTCACGGCCCAAACTATGTGTGCAGGGTTCCCAAGCCCACCTCGACGAGTGGATCTACGCTTGGTACAACGTGCCATGGTGCCTAGTCTGTCCCAATCCCACCTGTACCGGGTGCCACTTGGTAGACTACTAACACTACCTACAAACACCAGAAACTAGTTGCAACTCCTGGACAGAGATCAGGTTGATTAATAAGTCGAGAGAGTCAATTAAGGATCCCAATGTGTGGTAGTAACTGTTTCATGGATCACAAACACATAACTCAGTTCCTGAGGACGGCTTCAATGAGACAACCCACCATGTACTCCTACATGGCCTCTCACCGCTACCTTTACCAAATCGTGTTCACACACTTAGCTCACACACAGTAGGACATGATCACACACCTCTGATTCATCCCTGATGAATCAGACCTGACTCAACTCTAAGTAGTAGCAGGCATGACAAACAAGCATGAATGAGTAGGCACATCAGGGCTCAAAAAACTCCTACTCATGCTAGTGGGTTTTCATCTATTTAATGTGGCAATGACAGGTCATGCAGAGGAAAAGGGGTGAGAGAGTGGGATTGTATCGGAATGAACAAGGGGGTTTTGCTTGCCTGACACTTCTGAAGATAATATAGTTCTCCATCGGTGTCATCGAATAATCATCGGAACCACGTTTACTGAGAGGGGACAAACAACGGCAACAGAGAAGAAATACAATCAATGCAATGCACAATATGATGCATGATATGACATGGCAAAATGAGTGTGTTGGGCTAATGCATCTACAACCAGGGTGGTTTGAGCTCATTTGAATCAAAGATTCAAATTCAAACTCAAGTTATGGGTTTATAAAGTGCATTATCATGTTTTGTTATAAACAGCAGGTTTAAGTTTCTTAAACATGCATGAAACCAGTGTAGATGGATAGACTGGATTTTTCTGATCATTTTTCATATACAAATTATTTCATTCTGAGTTACAGTTGAATTTATATGAATTTTAGAAGTTTAGGACATTTTCTAAAATAAATAAATCATTTATGATTTATTTAAAATACAGAAAGTATTTACAGCGTCGGCGTGACATCATGATGATGTTAGCAAGTCAACAAGGCTGGTTCGGGTCAAACTTGACCAGTGGGGTCCACTGGTCAGTGACACAACTAACTAATAGAGTTAGTTAGTGTTAGGTTAAGCACTAATTTAGGTTAATTATCACTAAACTAAACCTAACTAATAATTAACAGGGGCGGCCCACACGACAGTGGGTCAGGGGGGAAGTCAAACCCCGGTCAGGCGCGGTCAAACCCGCCGGACCCGGTCCACGGCTCGTCGTCAGCGACGACAGAGACGACGGAGGGCTTTGGAAATCACCCACAGGCGATGGTTTTGGGTGTGGGGAGACTCTACGAAGAGCTGCTGCTCGCGCGCAGCTGATGGAGCAGACGGCGGAAGCTGGGGTGGCCGGAGACGACCGCGGCGAGGTCATCCGCGGCGGCTAGAATTCGGGAGGGGTTGGGTTCGGCGCTACGGCGGGCAGAAGGATGAACCAAAGCGACCGCGAGGCTCTACATGTGGCTACAAAGTGTTTGGACGCACTGGCATGAGCAAATGGTCGTCGGAGCTGCGTCGGCGACGAGATCCTACGGATCTCGGCTCCGAGGGAGAAGGCGGCTAGAGGAGAGAACGAGATCGGGGAGAAGGGGGAAATATGGCGGAGCTCACAGCGGGTGCAGCGATGGCCTCGGCGAGCTCGGGGAGGCAATAGAGCGGGTGCACGATCGCTGGCGATCTCGGCATACCGAGGTTGAAGG
Organism: Triticum dicoccoides; assembly: GCF_002162155.2. NCBI lineage: Eukaryota > Viridiplantae > Streptophyta > Magnoliopsida > Poales > Poaceae > Triticum > Triticum dicoccoides. Next base: position 182,573,484 of record NC_041389.1, read on the forward strand.
ATACGGTGATGGCGGCGTTCCAAAGCTTCCGGCGTCGCTTGGCTCGGTGCAGAAGATGGGGATGTCAAGGTGGAGCTCTCGGGCACGTCAGAGGGGCGAGGGGGAGGCGGTGGTCACGGCAACGACGACCGGTGGTGACGGCTGCGCTCGGGCATGGGAGGGAGGGAGAGTAGAGGAGGGGGAGGAGCTCGAGAGAGAGTGAGGGGTGGTCGGGGAGGCTGCATGGCGTGCACGGAGGCATCCAGGGCGACGGGGACGCAGGCAGGCCGGGAGCTCGCGTGGCGCGCGCAGCGCACGCACTCGTCGGGCATGCGCCCTGTCCGGCTAGCGGGAGGACGACGACGACTGGCACAGGCCAGTGGGCTGGGCCGCCAAGTGGGCTGGCCAGCTGGGCTGTAACTGTGCCAGGCTAGGTAGGCCGGCCCAGGTAACTCTCTCTCTCTATTTTCTCATTTAAATTGTTTCTGTTTTCTACTTATTCTGTTTTGTTTTGATTTAGTAGAATACTAAACCATTTTATAAAATCCTAGAAATAATTAGTGGTGCTGTCTGAATTATTCCAGTGACCCATAACAATTTCCAACATTTTTGGAGCACCTAAAATATATATAGCATTTAAATAGCTCCAATTCAAATATGTTTGAATTAATTCAAAGCCCGAATATGTCCTGCGAAATGTAAACCATTTTAGGTAGATGCTTCCACCTCAATCCAGAAATGTTGAACATTTTTAAAGGGCATTTTGAGTTCAATGGAAAAGATTTTATTTTTACCTTAGTTGAATTCATTTGGTGCTAGGGTTTGAGAATCCCCATTTCATATTTAAATGAAATTTAAACATGATGACATGATGATCATGCAAGGACAAGCAAAGGCTATGCTAGGGCTGTGACAGGCCGGCCAGCCTCCCCTCTCCTCCTTTATATATAGGGGCAGGGGGCCCCCAAAGTACATGAAGTTCTCTTAACCATGTGCAGTGCCCCCCTCCAAAGTTACACACCTCGGTCATATCGTCGTAGTGCTTAGGCTAAGCCCTACGCCGGGAACATCATCAACGCCGTCACCACGCCATCGTGATGATGGAACTCTCCCTCATCCTCAAGTGGATCAAGAGGTGCCGTACGTTCGGTGCTTGGATCGGTTGGATTATGAAGACGTTCGACTACATCAACCTTGTTAACTAAATGCTTCCGCTTTTGGTCTACGAGGGTACGTGGACACACTCTCCCCTTTCGTTGCTATGCATCTCCTAGATAGATGTTGCATGATCATAGGAATTCTTTTGAAATTACCGCGTTCCCCAACAGTGGCATCAGAGCCACGTCTATGCGTAGATGTTTTATGCACGAGTAGAACACAAAGAGTTGTGGGCGATAATAGTCATACATCTTACCACCAATGTCTTACTTTGATTCAGCGGTATTATTGGATGAAGCGGCCCAGACCGACATTACATGACCGTGTTCATGAGACTGGTTCTACCGACGTGCTTTTGCACATAGCTGGCTGGCGGGTGTCTGTTTCTCCAACTTTAGTTGAATCGAGTTTGACTACGGCCAGTCCTTGTTGAAGGTTAAATAGCACACTTGACGAAAAATCGTTGTGGTTTTGATGCGTAGGTAAGAACGGTTCTTGCTAGAAGCCCGTAGCAGCCACGTAAAACTTGCAACAACAAAGTGGAGGACGTCTAACTTGTTTTGTAACAGAGTTATCGGCAACTGGCAGGGGCCATATGGTTGTCGCTTTATTGTATGGAATGAAATCACCATGTAATTGCTTTACTTCATCACTAAGCGGTAGCAATAGTCGTAGTAGCAATAGTTGGTGAGATGACAACAATGCTGCGATGGAGATCAAGGTGTCAAGCCGGTGACGATGGAGATCATAACGATATTTCGATGATGAAGATCATGAGCACAAGATGATGATGGCCATATCATGTCACATATTTTGATTGCATGTGATGTTTATCTTTTTATGCATCTTATTTTTCTTAGTACAGCGGTAGCATTATAAGATGATCCCTTACTAAATTTCGAGGTATAAGTGTTCTCCCTAAGTATGCACCGTTGCTACAATTCGTCGTGCCGAGACACCACGTGATGATCGGGTGTGATAAGCTCTACGTTCACATACAATGAGTACAAGCCAGTTTTGCACGTGCAGATTACTTGTGTTAAACTTGACGAGCCTAGCATATGTAGAATGGCCTCGGAACAGTGAGACCGAAATGTCGAACGTGAATCATATAGTAGATATGATTAACATAGTGATGTTCACCATTGAAAAATACCCCATCTCGCGTGATGATCGGACATGGATTAGTTGATTTGGATCACATGATCATTTAGATGACTAGAGGGATGTCTATCTAAGTGGGAGTTCTTAAGTAATATGATTAAATTGAACTTTAATTTATCATGAACTTAGTCCTGATAGTTTTTGCATGTCTATGTTGTTGTAGATCAATGGCACGTGCTACCGTTCCCTTCAATTTTAATGCGTTCCAAGAGAAAGCTAAGTTGAAATATGATGGTAGCAATTACACGGACTGGGTCCGTAACTTGAGGATTATCCTCATTGTTGTACAAAAGAATTACATCCTGGAAGCACCGCTAGGTGTACCACCTACGCCAGCAACTGCAGACATTGAGAATGCCTGGCAGACACGTGTTGATGACTACTCGATAGTTCAGCATGCCATGCTTTACGGCTTAGAATCGGGACTTCAAAGACGTTTTGAACATCATGGAGCATATGAGATGTTCCAAGAGTTGAAGCTAATATTTCAAGCAAATGCCCGAGTTGAGAGATATGAAGTCTCCAACAAGTTCTATAGGTAAGATGGAGGAGAATAGTGCTGTCAGTGAACATATACTCAAAATGTCTTGGTATCATAACCACTTGACTCAGTTGGGAGTTAATCTTTTTGATGATAGTTTCATTGACAGAGTTCTTCAATCACTGCCACCAACTATAAATGCTTCGTGATGAACTATAATATGCAAGGGATGGCGAAAATGATTCGTGAGCTCTTCGCAATGCTAAAGGCTGCAGAGGTAGAAATCAAGAAGGAGCATCAAGTGTTGATGGTCAACAAGACTACTAGTTTCAAGAAAAAAGGCAAGAAGGGGAACTTCAAGAAGAACGGCAAGCAAGTTGCTGCTTAAGGGAAGAAGCCCAAGTCTGGACCTAAGCCTGAAACTGAGTGCTTCTACTGCAAAGGGACTGGTCACTGGAAGCAGAACTACCCCAAGTATTTGGCGGATAAGAAGGATGGCAAAGTGAAAGGTATATTTGATATACATGTTATTGATGTGTACCTTACTAATGCTTGTAGTAGCGCCTGGGTATTTGATACTGGTTCTATTGCTCATATTTGCAACTCGAAACGGGGGCTACAGATTAAACGAAGGTTGGCTAAGGACGACGTGACGATGTGCGTCGAAAATGGTTCCAAGGTCAATGTGATCATGGTCGGCATGCTACCTCTACATCTACCTTCGGGATTAGTTTTAGACCTGAATAGTTGTTATTTGGTGCCAGCGTTAAGCATGAACATTATATCTGGATCTTGTTTGATGCGAGACGGTTGTTCATTTAAATCGTAGAATAATGGTTGTTCTATTTATATGAGTAATATCTTTTATGGTCATGCACCCTTGTTGAGTGGTCTATTTTTATTGAATCTCGATCGTGGAGATACACATGTTCATAATATTGAAGCCAAAAGATGCAAAATTGGTAATGATAGTGCAACTTACCTGTGGCACTGCCATTTAGGTCATATTGGTATAAAGCACATGAAGAAACTCCATACTGATGGGCTTTTGGAATCACTTGATTATGAATCACTTGGTGCTTGTAAACCATGCCTCATGTGCAAGATGACTAAAACACCGTTCTCCTGAACAATGGAACGTGCTACTGACTTATTGGAAATAATACATACCGATGTATGCGGTCCAATGAGTGTTGAGGCTCATGGCGGGTATCGTTATTTTCTTACCTTGACAGATGATTTGAGCAGATATGGGTATACCTACTTAATGAAGCATACGTCTGAAACGTTTGAATAGTTCAAAGAATTTCATAGTGAAGTGGAAAATTCTACGATCTGATCGTGGAGGCAAATATTTGAGTTAAGAGTTTGGTCTTGATTTGAAACAATGTGGAATAGTTTCACAACTTACACCACCTGGAGCACCACAGCGTAATGGTGTGTCTGAACATCGTAACCGTACTTTATTGGATATGGTGCGATCTATGATGTCTCTTACTGATTTATTGCTATCGTTTTGGGGTTATGCTATAGAGACGGTTGCATTCACTTTAAATAGGGCACCATCAAAATCCGTTGAGATGACGCCTTATGAACTGTGGTTTGGCAAGAGACCAAAGTTGTCGTTTCCTAAAGAGTGGTACGGTAATCCTATTCTGGAAGTTATGTTACTAGACCATGATGAACCTACGAGCTATGAGGAAGCGATGATGAGCCCAGATTCCATGAAATGGCTTGAGGCCATGAAATCTGAGATGGCATCCATGTATTAGAGCAAAGTGTGGACTTTGATGGATTTGCCAAATGACCCGCAAGCATAGAAAATAAATGGATCTTCAAGAAGAAGACGGATGCTGACAGTAATGTTACTGTCTACAAAGCTCGACTTGTTACGAAAGGTTTTCGACAAGTTCAAGGAGTTGACTACGATGAGACTTTCTCACCCGTAGCAATGCTTAAGTCTGTCTGAATCATGTTAGCAATTGCCGCATTTTATGCTTATGTAATTTGGCAGATGGATGTCAAAACTGCATTCCTGAATGGATTTCTGGAAGAAGAGTTGTATATGATGCAACCAAAAGGTTTTGTCGATCCAAAGGGTGCTAACAAAGTGTGCAAGCTCCAGCGATCCATTCATGGACTGGTGCAAGCCTCTCGGAGTTGGAACAAACGCTTTGATAGTGTGATTAAAGCATATGATTCTATATAGACTTTTGGACAAGCCTGTATTTACAAGAAAGTGAGTGGGAGCTCTGTAGCATTTATATTATGTGGATGACATATTGTTGATTGGAAATGATATATAATTTCTAGATAGCATAAAGGGATACTTGAATAAGAGTTTTTGAATGAAAGACCTCGGTGAAGCTTCTTACATATTGCGCATCAAGATCTATTGAGATAGATCAAGACGCTTAATTGGACTTTCACAAAGCACATACCTTGATAAAGTTTTGAAGAAGTTCAAAATGGATCAGTCAAAAAAAGGGTTCTTGCCTGTGTTACATGGTGTGAAGTTGAGTCGGACTCAATGTCCGACCACTTCAGAAGATAGAGAGAAAATGACAGTCATTCCCTATGCTTCAGCCATAGATCCTATCATGTATGCAATGCTGTGTACCAGACCTGATGTGTGCCTTGCTATAAGTATAGCAGGGAGGTACCAAAGTAATCCATGAGTGGAGAACTGGACAACAGTCAAGAACATCCTGAAATACCTGAAAAGGACTAAGGATATGTTTCTCGTTTACGAGGGTGAAAAAGAGCTCATCGTAAATGGTTACGTTGATGCAAGCTTTGACACTGATCCGGATGATTCTAAGTCACAAACCTGATACATATTTTTGTTGAATGGTGGAGCTGTCAGTTGGTGCAGTTCCTAGTAGAGCGTCGTGGCGGGATCTACGTGTGAAGCGGAGTACATAGCTACTTCAGAAGCAGCAAATGGAGGAGTCTGGATGAAGGAGTTCATATCCAATTTAGGTGTCATACCTAGTGCATCGGGTCCAATGAAAGTTTTTTGTGACAATACTGGTGCATTGCCTTGGCGAAGGAATCCAGATTTCACAAGAGAACCAAACACATCAAGAGACAGTTCAATTCCACCCGGCATCAAGTCGCGGAGGGAGACATAGAGATTTGCAAAATACGTACGGATCTAAATGTTGCAGACCCGTTGACTAATCCTCTTCCACGAGCAAAACATGATCAACACCAAGACTCCATGGGTGTTAGAATCATTACTTTGTAATCTAGATTATTAACTCTAGTGCAAGTGGGAGACTGAAGTAAATATGCCCTAGAGGCAATAATAAAGTTATTATTTATTTCCTTATTTCATGATAAATGTTTATTATTCATGCTAGAATTGTATTAGCTGGAAACTTAGTACATGTGTGAATACATAGACAAAACATAGTGTCCCTAGTATGCCTCTACTTGACTAGCTCGTTAATCAAAGATGGTTATGTTGCCTAACCATAGACATGTGTTGTCATTTGATGAATGGGATCATATCATTAGGAGAATGATGTGATGGACAAGACCCATTCGTTAGCTTAGCATTATGATCGTTACAGTTTCATTGCTACTGCTTTCCTCATGACTTATACATGTTCCTCAGACTATGAGATTATGCAACTCCCGAATACCGGAGGAAAACCTTGTGCGCTATCAAACGTCACAATGTAACTGGGTGATAATAAAGATGCTCTACGGGTGTCTCCGAAGGTGTTTGTTGGGTTGGCGTAGATCGAGATTAGGATTTGTCACTCCGTGTTTCGGAGAGGTACCTTTGGGCCCTCTCAGTAATGCTCGTCATTATAAGCCTTGCAAGCAATGTGACTAATGAGTTAGTTGCGGGATGAAGCATTATGGAACGAGTAAAGAGACTTGCCGGTAATGAGATTTAACTAGGTATGATGATACCAACGATCGAATCTCGGGAAAGTAACATACCGATGACAAAGGGAACAACATATGTTGTTATGCGGTTTGACCGATAAAGATCATCGTAGAATATGTAGGAGACAATGTAAGCATCCAGGTTACGCTATTGGTTATTGATCGAAGATATGTCTCGATCATTTCTACATAGTTCTCGAACCCGTAGGGTCCGCACGCTTAACGTTCGATGACGATTTGTATTATGAGTTATGTGTATTTGATGACCGAAGTTTGTTCGGAGCCCTGGATGAGAACACGGACGTGACAAGGAGTCTCGAAATGGTTGAGACATAAATATTGATATATTTGACTATGTTATTCGGACACCGGAAGAGTTCCGAGTGGTTTCGGGTAAAAACGGAGTGCCGGAGGGGTTTCTGGACCCCCCCGGGAAGCAATGGGCCAACATGGGCCATTGGGGAGAGAGAGGACAACCCACATAGGGGAGCCCCCCCACATGGGATGTCCGAATAGGACAAGGGAAGGGGGCGCAACCCCCTTTTCCCTCTCCTTCTCCCTTCCTTCCCCTCTTCCTCCACGTGGAATCCTACTAGGACTTGGAGTCCTAGTAGGAATCCCTTCTCCTGGAACGCCCTGCAAGGGCCTTCCAGCCTCCCCCTCTCCTCCTTTATAAATGGGTGCAGGGGGCACCCCAAAGTACATGAACTTCTCTTAACCGTGTGTGGTGCCCCCCTCCACAGTTACACACCTTGGTCATATCGTCGTAGTGCTTAGGCGAAGCCCTGTGCCCGTAACATCATCAACACCGTCACCACGCCGTCATGCTGATGGAACTCTCTCTCTCTCGTCCTCAACTGGATCAAGAGCTCGAGGGACATCATCGGGCTGAATGTGTGCTGAACGCGGAGGTGCCGTATGTTTGGTGCTTGGATTGGTTGGATCGTGAAGATGTTCGACTACATCAACCGAGTAAACTAAATGATTTCGCTTTCGGTCTACGACGGTATGTGGAAACACTCTCCCCTCTCATTTGCTATGCATCTCCTAGATAGATCTTGCGGTATTGTAGGAAATGTTTTGAAATTACCGTGTTCCCCAACAATTATGTCAGTCAATTGTTGGTTTTTTCCACTGAGGTACTTAACCGAACAAGGCGTGTCGGGGAAGCCGATCACCTATGGGGTCCTAAGGATCCCTTCTAAATTCAGCTGGGGGTTAGTTGCACGAAGAACAGGTCAAGTGTAACGCCCCGAGACCGACGCTCCAAAAGGCTTCCAATTATTTTGTTATCGCCATGTGTTTCTTTTGTGCTTGCTCTTTTATTTTTGCATTGCATCATGCCATCATGCCATCATATCATTAATTTTATAACTCTTTTAAATAAATTGTATGGATCTTAGATCCATTTAAATCGAGGGAATTCACATGATGATTTCTCTTTATAACATATCCTCCTAATATTTATGGAGCTATTTTAAATATTTCATTAATTTGGAAATCACCATAACACACTTGCAAAATATCCCATGCCTTTGTTATCTTAATTCTTGGTCTCCAACCTTGTCCATAATTTCTTTCATCATTTTCCGGAGCTCCACCAAAAATCCAAACATTTTTGGACCTTCCTTTATCAAGTCCTAGTTCAAACCCATTTGAATTAAATTCAAATGAGTTTGAATTTAAATCTTTCAATCATGGCCTTTCTATTTTTCTTGGAACAAGCGCATTTATGCGAGTCCGGAAAATTACCCCCATGCCCAAATTCTTGTCCACTCATTTCTTTCCTCTCCCTTTCTTTCTTTGCTTTTCTGTTTTTGGAAGAGATTTGAAGTAGAGAGGGAGAGAAGAAGCCCAGCAGCCTATCCAGGCAGGCCCATCTGCGCCTAAGCCCAGCCTCCCTTCCTAACCCTAGCCCCTCGCTCAGCCTGGTCCCTTCCTCCCGATCCCCATCTCATTCTCCCCTCGCGCCACCAGAACCCATCCCTCTTGATCCCCTCGCGCAAGCCGCTCAAGCCCTACCTGCCTCGCCGTTTGACGCGCCGGCTGGAGAGCCTCGTCGCCGGCCAGCACCCGCGCTCGACCTCCCTGCACTCCTCCCTCCTCTCGCTCGCCCTGCTCCTCTCGATCCACCTCGCGC